>NC_137669.1:7789300-7896800 GCF_963422515.1 Blennius ocellaris
ATTTGTTTTCTTTGCTGCATACGGGAAAACGCACACACACACACACACACACACACACACACACACTCAAGCGTGTATACGGGGTCAGGGGTCAAACACAATAATCTGCATCAGGGTCAGGCCCACTTGACCAAGAGGTTTACGGGCCTCTAAACCTATCAGGCTACGCACACTCATGCACACACACACACACACACACACACACCACACACACACACACACAGTCATCTGGTTGTTTTAAGCCAGAGCCGATCTCTTTTCGCAGCAACACGACCTGCAGAATAACGGAAAGCAACATTGATCCACTCAGAAAATGTTTTTACATTAAAGTCTAGAATAGACTAGTTTCATAGGGAATGTTGATTTTAAAGGCACAATGTTGTAACACAGAGATACAAACATGTTCTGGAGGTTTGAGCGAAATGAGCAAATGAGAACAAATTGTGTTTTTTGAAGGGTTCTGACCAAGTGGAAGAACTGCATGTATCTGCAAAAAACTAAAAGTTAGACCGAATGAACAGTTTAAGTCAAGAAGAGAGAAATATTGATACATCTGTAAGTTTTCACGTTTGTCTCTGTGATCAGACCAACTTTAACATTCCACATAGTGCTAAATTGTATTGAGTTTTTACTCAATATTAAGTTGTAAATCTTTGTGTTTTGGTAAAATTAATACTAATTCATCATGTCGCATAATCATCACTTGCACCCCGTCTACATGTGCCGGTATTTCTATCCATATGAGAAATGAATGTTAGCTTGGGTCATTAACATGCTTGTCGTATGTAATAATTGGAGCCTCAGTGTCAGACAAGACACTAAAAGCCTTTCACATTACAAATTGAGGTTTTAGTTATTCAGTTGAGTCAGAATAACTGAGAAAGTTTCATTTATAAGGATTAAGTTTACAAAATATGTCAGAAAGCACTAATAAATAAGGGATAAAACACATTATTATTTATGTAATAATAATAATAATAATAATAATAATAATAATAATAATAATAATAATAATAATAATAATAATAATATAGGCATTTGTGAATGAAAATGAGGTTTTAATGTATGAATATGTAAAAAAAAATCAGTAAAATGTAAATGCAAGTGGAAGCAAACCTTTAAATGACAGCTGGCTGTGTGGTGGAGGCTGCCCGGAGTCACACACCCATCCCTAATGTCAGCGCTTTCAGAGCTGCCTGGTGGGGACTCCCACCCGTCTCTTCCTGCATCGTCCGTCTTTCATGTGTGTGAGCGGTGTGGGTTTCAGGCCAGACAGAGCTGATTAGCTCCGCAGACAGGCCAAACTCAATTTCACCTCGCTGGAGCGCCATCGCAAAGCCTCCGCTGAGCGACTCGCCTCCCCACGACCCGACGCTGACACGACACGGCCCTCACAGGCACTCGGACGCACGCGGTCGGCTGAGGTGCCTCGTCGCTTCTGGGAATCCTTTCACGCGCGGCGATCGTTTGCAGGTTCAAGCAGATGGAAGTCAGGCGCGGAGTTCATCTCGTCAATCAGCCCAATGAAAATAAACACAAGTGCGTCTTCAGCAGGCAGATAACGTTTGTTTTTCACTTGTCGGATTTGGCACGAGAGACTCCTGAATGATTTATTTCCCGGACAAAGATCGACTTTTATCTCGACACAAGGGATACTTTGATTACTATCCAGCGTAGAAATGAATGTCTGCTGCATAAATTGGTCATCTGGTTGATCTTGATGGATGAAATTCACAAAAACACAAAGAATATTTGTCAACCAGCCTTTATCGAATTACTTTGCAGAGTCCATTTCAGTCAGAGTTGCACTAAGATGATTGGCAATCTGAATTTCTGACCCTTCAAAACTTGGAGAAAGTGACGTCAAACAGAGTCACGTTGGGCTGGCGCTGCTTCGATATGGAAGTGTGGCTGCGTATTTTCAAGAATCTGTGACTTTACAAAGTTCATGTTAGTTCTACTCTGAAAACACAAAAATATTCCCGGGAAAACCACTCCTACTTGAAAACCCCCAAGTCATCTGTTGTGTTTTCTCTGACGAAATCAAAAGTACCACAAAAAAAAGAAGAAAAAAGCAGCAGCTCAAACATTCACAAAGAAACTTGAACGGAGCCAAATTCTTCTCAGGTACGGGATTAAATTTCCATTTCCAGTGTGATGATCTGAGCGAGAATTCACTGTGACCTAGTGTCTCTCTGCTACAACAGGGCTTACTGCAGCCTCTTATTACGGGCTTAGCCATCTCTACACACCACAGACACACACATGCATGTACATGCACCTTGTCTGATTGCAGGGTCAGCAGACCATTGCGTGCAGAAGTGCATCAGCTGACCCCAGACAAAAAGGGGGGAGGTCGGAGTCACAAATAGAGAGTGTGTGACTCAATGCTTAAATTAGTTGTCATGACACGGCGACAGTTTGCAGAGGGCCGGATCCCCAAATGAAAAGCATTAATGTTTGGAGACTTTTTTTTTTTTTGTTCTTCTCATAAGTGAGAGAGAAAAACCTTTGTACAAAAGAGCCATTCACAGGCACAGGCAACTTTTGTTTCAGTAATACTCGTTTGAGGAGAAAAAAGCCTTGTTTGGCAGTTGGTAGGGCATGGTTGGGTTACTCTCCAAAGACCCCGATCAGCAAGGCCCGGGGCAAGAAGAGACGCCATCTACTCCGGGAAGAGGTGTGGAGGAAGAGTGAGTCAGCAGGGTGGTCGCACTGGGAACAAGGGGCATCAGGCAGGCAGACTTCCACCGTGTCCAGCAAATGTCTATGGCCTCGTTAACGCAACATTTTTAAGTGAAAGCTGAAAATTTTTCGCTGTGTTTTGGGGGTTCCGTTTACGTGAAGCGTCTTTAAATTGTTCCAACTCCGTCTCCATGGAAACAGGAAACTCGTTCTTCTCCGCATGTGCTAAAATGACCAATATCAATGGCAGCCTGTGGAGCGTCATCACTCCCAGTCCTTGTTCTCCTGGGACCTGGAAGTTTTATCCATAATAGCAGTCCGGCACCATCCTCTGTCTGTGTGCTCGCCATCGTCAGTGTTGACAGCGTATGCCTGTGGTTTTCATTGCAAAAGCAACCAACAGCACCAACTAGTGGCCCCACAGGAAAACGACATTACTTTTCAAAAGGGTGAACGGTGTGATGTTGAGGAGGATGTGGAGAGGTGCACCTTGTGTTGCGATACCTCAAAGCTCCTCAAACTGACCCACGCACAGTGTTGCCGCCATGTATTCAGTCGGCAGAGGGCGTCGAAGGGTCAAGAAATTGACTTTTTTCCACATCCAACTTATTTCATTTTTGTTCCTTGCATCCATCCACAAGGAGTTCAGACTCAGAAATGTAAAGGCATCATTGTCTTGCTTGAAGCGACTTCAGCAGACGAAACACGGCGTCTCTTTAGGCTCCGGGGCTCCCCGCTGTCCCCGATGTTCGTAATGCCGCCTTTGGCCACGAATGAAAGCAAGAGTGTCGTTACAGCCACGGCCGTCAGTGCCAAAGCAAACTTGTTATCCCGGCGATGACAGACGGGACCTGACCCAATCCTTGTGAAAGCCGAGGGGACATGACTGCAATGCGTGGCGCAACGCTGCCATTTGCGTGAGAAACGACTTCTCTCGAGCGAAACTCCGCCCCCTGAAGCACAAGACGCCAGGCTTCGCTGAAGGAGAAAGCTTCAGCGTGGGACCCGTCCTTCTCTCTGACACGTCTCCAATATGTGATGTTCACGGTCACCTGCTCATCCACGGCTGCTTCCTCTCACACACTGAAGCTCTGAACTCAGTGCTTGATTCCATGTTGCTTTTATTTTTCAATCAAAGATGATTCACCTTCTATTGAGGAATGGAGTGTAGTGAAATGGTAACCAGAGCTTTAACTGTTTCCATGTGTTATGGAGGTAAAGAGCTCACACAAAAAAAAACCTGTAATTGTTATTTTCGTAATCAGCTAATCCCCAAACTGGACGTCAGATTAACTCGTTACATTAAAGCAGCTTCTTTCCAACAAGGCTCTGCAGGCCCGTCACATAAACGGTGCATCTCTTTGAGAAGCACGGCAGCTTAGCGAAGAATGTTCAGATTCCAACTCTACAGCTGGAGGGAGGGAGGGAGAGAGAGAGAGAGAGAGAGAGAGAGAGAGAGAGAGAGAGAGAGAGAGAGAGAGAGAGAGAGAGAGAGAGAGAGAGAGAGAGAGAGAGAGAGAGAGAGAGAGAGAGAGAGAGAGAGAGAGAGAGAGAGAGAGAGAGAGAGAGAGAGAGAGAGAGAGAGATCCAATGATAAAGCCATGCCAATGCAAATACAATGCAAGTATGTCTGCGGACCAACGCACGGCACCGGCCCCCGTCTGCATTGTTGTGTAAGCCATTCTCAGTCGACGGCACAATTAAACTGAGCTGCATATATGCATGCGAGAGTGTGCGCCCCGACTGCAACACACTGCCTTCTCTGTGAGCTTACATGTGATATTACACAACATAGCGTGGCTGGAGGAAACGCCGTAGCCAGACTGCCGCTGGACCTGAAGTGATTTCATCAGTGACGGTTGCGTTCAGCCAGACTGGAAGACTGGCCGCTGCTCATTTTGAGCGACGGAGCGTGTTAACGGGCCGGATTCTCCAGAAAATGGATTAAAAGAGCACGCCGTTAAATAAGGCAAAGACAACATATTGGAACAAGGCGCTGATGCCAATACTTTGCACAAAAAAAATAAAAAAATAAAATAAAATGCAGCAGGTGGTTTAGAAGAAGAAAAAGATGACAAGGCGTAAAAAAAGAGCGACAACACAAAATCGATCTTACAGTAAATCCACATATAAAAGTCACGAGGATCCAGCTGAGGAAACGCCTCCAACCACAACAGACACGTTTCTGACGGCTGAGAAGAATCGAATCTCCCTTTTCAAACATGCCAAATCAAAATCATTTGAGTATTTTGTCCAAAATCAAAAATCGTGTCAATTTGCACCTTTGTCAGAAGCGATCCTCAGATAATGTATATCAGCCATCACGACGGTGTGCATGTGTGTATATGTGCACCTTCCACAGCAGATTTGAACGAGTGGTGTTGGCATAATGGTTTATAACCAAATTTTCACTGTGTAGCTGAGAGGTTCAGGCTCCACATGCAATTTCAACAACTAGGAAAATACTGCCAGAATAACCTTTATATTTAAACTTTGAAGTTTGTTTTTTTGTTGTTGTTATGATGCATGTGATGAAAATGTCTCTATTTTCACAAAAACCAATCAATTAATACTGAAAATGACTACAATCCCAATTTTAATGAAACTTTCTGGTGCAAAACACAGTGAAAGGTAAAAAAATAAAAAAATAAAAAAATAAATGTATCCTTTCACTGTTGCATTAAGGGTGTTTATACAAACTCACCATGGCTTTGAGGACGCTATCTTTTATTGTAGCATCACCAAGGTCTCAGCTCAGGTGTCTGTGTTGTGTTTTGTCCACAAATTTTAGGAAATTTGTAAAATAAATAAATGTTTTCTTTGAAAATAGTCTATTCTGCTTAATGCTGCAGGTCAGATTGGAGCCTCTTGCAGCCGGTTTTGACCCACGAGCCTCTGGTGAAGCTCAATAAAGCTATAAATGACTATTACTGTGTTCTTGCCATGTTATTCAATACAGTGTGATTGGAGTGTGTGGCAGTGAATTCAGGCAGGACCTTGAACGCCAACCGTCAATACGAATGCGCGTGAATGGGTGAATATGACTAATAGTGTAATACAAGTGATATACAAGTCATTTCCAGTTCCCATGAGCCCCATCACCTGCATTTAAACAGTCACACAGCCACTCCAATCCCCACTGACCACAATAAACATGATGGAATGTCGAAGGGGATTTTTTTTCTTTTTCTTTTTCCACCATCCAGCGCGAGCTTTATCACAGTTCACCCTGGAATAATACTACCACTTTCCTGTTTTTATGTCATTAAGCAAACTCAAATCTCAAAGAATGTCCTGCCTTTTTTTTTTTTGTTCCAAGCTGGTCAAAAGGTGATAAATGAAGGACTGACTCATTGCTGCTTGGCCTTTTGATCACCTTCTGTTGAAAGTGCAATCAAAAGATTCTTGGCACACCAATAACGACATTTTTCCACAAGTATTTGGCTTCCTGGACGCACAAGACAATCACTAAATCGACCCGACTGCAGACAAAACGAAGGATGATCCGGGAAGAAGGAATGAAGCCACATTTATTCTCTCACAGTCCCAAATACACACAAAAGATCCTTTGTACAAACTGCAAACTTGCTCCCTGACTCCAGACCTTGTGAGATGATGTCAACGACACACACTCTCACAATAAAATAAATAAATAATGCTTTGCCTTATCACATGTCCGCATGTGCGTGCAAACCGAATAATGCAAGCAGTGTGTTCGTGTGTGCGTGTGTGTGTGTGTGTGTGTGTGTGTGTGTGTGTGTGTGTGTGTGTGTGTGTGTGTGTGTGTGTGTGTGTGTGTGTGTGTGCGTGTGTGTGTGTGTGTGTGTGTGTGTGTCTGTGTGTGGAAAGCGAGCAAGTGAGTGGGTGAGTGTTTAAAATAACTTTTATTGTTCAGGTTGGGCATCCTGAAAACATCTCCGAGGAGGATGGAACATTCCTGGGGCTGTATGGGGGGGGGGGGGGGGGGGGGGGGGGGGGTGGAGGATGAAAGGGCAAGGCTGTGACACACACACATAAACACACACACACACACACACACACTGACGTTGAAGCGTGTGAACCGGAAATGGGCGCCTGCGTTGCCGGAGCCAGCAGACGGATTGGGAAGGTTCAGAGAGGTCCGACCTGCAGACGTTCCCAGCCGTATTCCCGGCTTCGGCGCGGAAGTCTGCACTCTGTCTGCGGCATCCTGGAGAACCCCGGCTCCACCCCCGGCCGCGGCGAAACACATCTGTCTCGCGGGCGCATTAGCGCGTGCGTGTGATTGATAGTGACGATTTCACAATAGCACGCACGCACGCAGGCCATACAGCCGAGATAACCCCCCGGGTGAGCTGTTGCGTAATGGAAGGAAAGACGTGCCGCTCCGACTTGGACACAACAGGCCGGTCAGCTGGTTTTAAAACGCACACATTGACATTATTGACACTAATTGTCTAATCCGAAGACGACGTGTGATCAGAGGTCTGCGGGTTCGAATCCCACAGTCTCCACTGAGAGTCCATGAGCAAGGCAGCCTTATAGCGTGCGTAGTTCTAGATAACTATGAACAGGATGAGAAGGAAGAGCGAAACTCAAACTTCAGCACTAACTTTGGCCTTGTTGATGTGCTTTTCACTGTTTACACGTTTGCACATATGGGATTGTTGGGATTATTGTTTTCCCTGTCTGTTTATTTTATTCTACATGAGGAAGAGACACGAAAGTGTGTTTAAAGAGCACAGACAACATCTCCCCATTATGGGTGTGTTGAAATGGTTTCAATGCAACTCAAAATAGAAATTAAAAAAAAAATTAAAACGATACACACTCTCATACACACATGCGATCATGGTGGACACTCCACCTATCAACTGTCAACAATCAGGTTTTATGGGATATCTGCGCAGGGTCTACCTCCTGCAGTGGGCTTCGTGATCTCACCGGGGTGTGTTGGTGCGGGCGACGTGGCGTAGGGTCACTTACGTGGTTGTCGGAGGTCGGGATGGGGCTGAGGATGGGCGATCCCGCCGGGCTGCAGAGCTCTGGGAAAGGGTTGGGGATGGCTGGCAGGGAGGCTGGACGCAGATGTTGCCCTTCCTGGAGGCACCTGCAGGGGGAGACACACACATTCATGTCACCACCACAGAGGCTCATGCACATCTGTGGTAGAAACACAGTTTCAGTCGCCATTTATTGTGAAGGGAAGACGATTTGTCAAAATATGACCAAAAAAGATGAAATATGACTTTATACACGGGTTGTGATGAACATAGTGTGTAAAATAATCTGCTTCATAATAACACTTTACTTTGGAATTGTGTTTCTTTCAGACGTCTAATGCATCTAGTGAGAGATTTTTCTTCAAATAGTTCATAATATCAAAGGGCAGCAGCACTCTGCACTGTACAGGATGTGGCAAAACTATTAAAAAATACCAAAAATATCATTTATGCAAGACAAAATACATTTTCTAAAGATAAAACCATAAAAACTGAAGGTTTGTAAGTCCTAAAATGTTGTCCAATAATGATTATTCAGTTTATTTGTATGTCAGCTAATGTCCTATGAAGGATACATTCACATTTAATCCCTAAAACTGTTTAGGTGCCATTCGATTTCACATATCGACACTGGATTTGTCGACGATTTCAATGAAATTGAAACTTTAGCTCGTGATACTTTTATGTCATATTTGAATACTCAGAAAGCGACGGCGAGTCCTGAAGGTTTTACACGTATACGTGTATTCTAACTGTATTTGCTGTACGTGTGCTGCATGTGTTTACCTGACAGCCTGGATGTGCATGGGCTGCGACTGTCGGAGCCTCTCTCTGGAGGGGGAGGAAGGCAGCAGGGGTGGGGTGTGGCGGTGGTGAGCCTGGCCGTGCCCCCCCAGGTGGGATGCAGCGTGCATGTGATGCTGCTGCTGGTGGTGGTGGTGGTGGTGGAGTTGAGCGTAGGCATGGCCGTTGTTCAGGAGCAGCGCTGTGTCGGCCTGCGTGGAGTACACACTGTCCATTGAGGAGTTCATGTCGTTCACCAGCTGTTCCAGATCCACGTCGTCGTCTGTGGGGGAGGGAGACGGAGGCGAGTGAGGGCGGAGGAGGAAATCTGCAAGGCATCACTGTCCAGCCGGGCGTCCCTTTGTTGACGTTTCCTACAATCTACAAGCAGCCGATAGTCATTAAAAGTCACCCTTCAAAGAGTTTCATAAGACCGAAAATTAGATTTATCTTGACTTCGTCGGTCCAGCAGCTGCAATCATAGGAGGTCTGATTCAGTAGATTTCTGTTTGTTTATCCAAGAAGAAATGGATGTTGGGATTTAACGTCGGTGTGCTTGTGACCGTCCTCGACAGTAAAGCAATGCTAACAAACCGATGTATCACTAATGAAACGTTGGAGGGTGACGCACTGCTTTTTCACTGAAAAAGCATCAGGTACGGTCAATTAGGGTCATGAAACACATTAAAAATAAACACGTTCCATGATCAAAAAGGCTGCGGTCAGGTCAGATCATTCTTATCCTTTCACTGTAGAGGATTACAAATTAACTGACGTGGGTCCACCATGTCAAAAGTCTGCCTCGAGACGTTGTTTGCAGAAAACTAATCTTGTTGCACTGATTGATATCGCAAATATAATCCAGCCTACACTCATGGCAAACACGTTTTCTAAAGGACAGAGGACTACCTTTTCTCCACCCGGCATGCACGGGTGAAATCGGGCTCAGACAAATGTCCTCACAAGCCCGCTCTCAGTGTGCCACTGCAAGTGTGTGTCTAAAGGCCTCCGGTCCTCGACAAGTCCCACCCCAACACCACACAGAGAATTCCTGACATTCCTGTCGAAAGAAAGTGCAGCACTCTGGGAACGTTAACCAGCGTGTTCATGGCACATGGTGGCCAAATAATTGTACAAAATAGGACACGGAAGCACACGGGCGGCGGATGAGGACGGGACACGATGTGCGCTATGCAGCCGCCGATGAGCACGACATTGTGCTGCATGTACGCAGACGCACACCGAGGGCAGGAAAAAAGAAGCCGCTGTACCAGAGACAGCGGGAGCCGGCGGTCCCCGGGTCACCGAGAGGCGCCGGCGACACTCCGGCACACACGTGTGCACACAAGACAGAGAGGACAGTCCGGGACGCCGGGTCATGTGACGCCGGGGTTCAGGAGCGGGACATGGGCTGAACGGAGGCACCCTTGGGAAATCTAACAAGAGAGCACACGAGGACAGTCTCTGACACGCCGCCTATATACAGCTGCTATAAAACTGGAGTCTGGCATTATCGCAACACGGCGTCATGGCAGCAACCGCAGAAGGTGTGACGGCGTGGTTCATATGGACGGAGGGGATGAGGGGGGGGGGGGGTTGGAAAATAACAAGAGAGCACATGGGGACAGTGACACAAGATGCCGATGTGAAGCTGCCGTGAACATTATCGCAGCGTCTTTTCAGACGAGGAAACGCAAAGATGAAATCAGCCTTAAAAGCCTTAAAAGACAGCTCCATTGTCTTCCTTTACACAAGACAAGATCATTTGAACAACACTTACGGTACTTGACATGCAGCTGATCACTGCATCGTATGATGTTTATTTAGAAAGGAAAAAAATTAAAGATTGTGAATTCATCATCAGGGCGTTATTAACGTTCACAACATCAAATATCGCAATAGACTGATAAAAGACATTTAAATGCACTGAGCGTGTCAACGTGTTGGGCCAATCAGACGGAGCCCTACTGCCCCGGATTATATCAACAAGCGGGTCGTGTTTCACAAAGTCAGAAAGAAGATCAAAAACGCCAACGTCAGCTCTGCTTCTGGCAGCATTTGTCATTAGGATGTAGAAAATACCCAAGCACAAAGACTTCAACATCACATTAGCATCATAATGCACGTTAGTACGGTGAAGAAGTATAATAAGTGCAAATTAAATTCGGGGGGGGGGGGAGTGAAAAGTGGGTCGATCTTATATCGCCACGGGAACGTTGGACGCCTCCAGAAAGAAAAACCTTATTTGCACACATATGGCAATGGTGATTTCATTGTTGACTCAGAAATTATCCGAGCAGAAGCAGACTTCTGTGGATTTTTCCCTCCTTTTTCCGACAGAAGAGCTGACGTACAGAAACAGTGTGTTGGTTACAAAGCAGCCGGCTGCACTTCCAGTCGACCTGACAGACCTGAAGAAGTCCTTCGACTGGCAAAAGAGTTCATTGAGTGAAGGTGAAAGTGGCTGCTTATCCTTCATCTTCATCGCTGCAGTTTTTCATTTTTTTCTCAACAGGGTCAAAGAACCATAACCCGAAACCATCATTTATTGACAAATACAGACAAAATATGCCTTCGACTGATGTAGAGAATAAGTACAAAATGTATTTTTGAGGAAAAAATATTGAGATATTAATTTCGGGCCATATCGCCCCGCGCTTGACATTTTTCCTTGCGTATCACATAAAACATTCCATTATCATGAGTGAGACTGACCAACAGGAAACTGGGATCTGCATCCACAATAGTAAACAAGACAGCATCTTTTTGGATAAGCGCCACTTCATACAACATTTAATGTGTAATCAAGCGGCATCATGTTATTTCTTGTCATGGAGAGACTAGATTGGCCTGGCGGCCTCTCGCACCACGTTGTTATTGAGGCTCACAGGAGTTCTACATCAAAATGCGGCCGAGGATAATGACGGTACCATTGGCATTCCCCCGCCTGCCCCTGTGGCTGACTTGGCCTCCCGCTCTGCCCTGCCGGCGTTGGGAAGGGAAGCCAGAGGACATATAGAATGAAAAGACTTGGATTGCAGATGGATTGTTGCAGCAGGCTGGCGGGCATCTGACAACAAAACCCACCATACATCCGCGGCCAATTCATTCCTGTCACATCCCAGAATACACTGAATGGACGCTCTGTGTCCTTGGACTCCGCAAGCCTGCAATCATCGATCTCTGATGGTTGTCAGGGGGGGTCAGCGGGGACGGCCGGACTTGAGGATTTTTTTTTTTTTCAAGGGCAAAGTGCAGCCGAGTTCCTTCGTGTGCCGTAAAATGGCAGCGGTTATATTTTCTTGCTCTAAAAATGCACTTGGTGCATGACCGCTCTGTATTTTTGTGTCGGCGTGAACTATTTCTGCCGACTTTAGTCGCGTTTGTACTTTGTCATTATTGCCGTCACCTTTTTTTTTTTTGGTATTTTGGGAAAACATCCTTCTTTCTTTCCGTCAACAATGTCAAAGTGGCCAAAAAAAAAAAAAGAAAGAAAGAAAGAAAGAAAGAAAAATTGGAAATTGAGAAACGACGTGCAGGAGAAAAAGTGACAAATTAGCAGCCACACATGAGCACAAGATGTGTCGGGGCGCGTTTTGGTGGTCGGGACAGAAAACAAGCCCACGGTACGTGTCAAGATGTGTCATCAGATTATCAAAACGGCAGGCCGGGAATAAATGAAGGGCACTGTAACCCGAGCCAGCCGGGATCTAAATATATAACACATCCATCAGTGAGGCTGATGTAAGGTTTCTGTGCCGCGGCAAAGCCACAGTGAAACTGGAGCTCAGTGACTTTGACTGCTGCCTTTTCTCCAAAGTTACCTTTTAACCACACAGGAAACAAGCAGGGAAACTGCAGAAATCACACACACACACACACACACACACACACACACACACACACACACACACACACACACACACACACACACACACACATGCTAACTGCCCATTAAGAGTCTTTTATTTTTAAACCAGATTTATAGATTTCCATCCATCAATCCATCGTCTGCAACCTTCACGGACAAAAGAGACGCTTTTGCAACTTTCCACCAAACAGAATTCATCTACAATGTTTAACCATTCAAAATTAAGAGAACGTCGCTCGCACTGTTTCATATACAAGTTTTATACCTCCTGCTGAGAACTATTTGTTTTTACACATTTTTCCATTTAAGCTCTCAAAGCTACTTACAGCAACCATAACTTTTATTTTGCCCGATTTAACCGTTTCAACCATTGTCGTCATACCTATACTGATTTCTTTGCTTTTATTTTTCAGCTGATATTAATTCTTATTTATTCATTATTCAAAATGTTTGTCATTCCTAGCAATTTTAGCTGTTTCGGTCATTTTTTCCAGGACATAAGAGACTCTTTGAAAACATCTGGTGTTCAAATAGAAAAGAAATGTGTTTTAATTTCTTTTTTTAATTGAAAACGAGGATGAAAATTGATTTATATATAATTTTATGAAAGTTTCAATGAGCCACTACAGAGGAACTGAAGAGCCACAAGTGGCTTTATAGAGTCATGGGTTAAAAACTTCTATACACCGAAACCAACTTTATCCAGCTTATGAACCTAAAACTCAAGAGACACACAAAAACACACACACACACACACACACACCCACCCACCCACCCACCCACACACACACACACACACACACACACACACACACACACACACACACACACACACACACACACACACACACACACACACACACACACAGAGGAGACAGGTCTGGAGAGCTGCCCAGGTTCCCAAACATGCCCAACGTTAAGCATAGCGTTATGTAAGTACTCATAATTTAGGCCCCATTTATATGACGTTGCAAGTGAAAACGCATCGTTTTTGTGTTTTCGTTTCAGAAAAGAAACAAGTCAGCGTTTTCAAAGTGTTGTGTTTTCGTTGTCACGGAAACCGCCCCCCAAAACACAACGAAAGTTTTCCGTTTTCACTCGGAGACGTCGCGTAAACGTGGCCTCAGAGTCAAACCTCGACGCTTCGTCGGAAGTTGAGTGGTGAGAGCGTTTCGTCGGCTCCCGTTGCATTTGTGGCTTTTTGCCAAGTCGTGTGGCTGCTTTTGACTTCATCCTCAAACCTGCAGGACGCGGAGCTCCTTCGTCGTCATCATCATCATCATCCTCCTCATCACTGCACAAAGCTTTCCTGTTCTGGTGATCTGTTTGCACTGGTAAATTTGTAAAGAACTGCAGCATCAGCTATTTATATATATCATGACTGTCTCCTGCTTTTCCACAATTGTTGCATAAACACTAATCTTGATGAGGGCGAAGAGAATTTTCAGAACAAATCTCAAATGTTGAAAATTTTAATGTTATAATGCAAAGATGTACTTAGAAACTAAAGGTAGGTGTAGCGGAGTTACATGAGTTACAGTTAAATGTTAAAACAAGTATGTCTGGATTGGGGTGGGGCTTTTTTGTTTGTTTGACATGGTAAATATACACTTCCTGTGAGCAGCACAAGGACCATGAAATCCAAATCTTCTCGCACACGGTGCAGTAAAAACTATTCATGTCACCGTACATTGTACACCAACGTGCACCAACAACCAAAATGCAATGAACATTTGGTGAAACCTTCAAAGTGGCCGTTAATCGAACCGAGCATAGAAATGCTATTAAATGTGCTGAGCGTGCAGGAAAACCGAGAATCGCTCCAGTTATGGCGGTGTCGGTCTGCGTGAACGAACACCATCTCCTACCTCCACCCCTGGCCTACAGACCTCTGGCCTACTTACTATAAACTCCCCCTCTGCCCTGTTCCTGCTGACCTAAAGCCCTACATAAACACCCCCAATCCACCGTCCCCATTCTTGTGAGGCCATATTTATAATATTCCTGCACGGGCATGACCACCACCACATCAGCACAGCGGCGGCGGGCCAATAAACTGCCAAGCCAAAGAAGTAGAATGAAAAAAAGAAGAAAAATGAACTCCTCAGGTTGGCCAATTTTTTTTTTTTTTTTGGAGAGCTTTCCAAGATTTTCCACGAAGGCTGACGGGCGTTTCTGAGAATGTAGGCGAACGGGTGAGGGGCGCGAGAACAGAAAAGTGCTGAGCTGTGCGAAAACGAGGAGGAGAGAACAGTTTAACGCTTGTCAATAGCCTCTCCATATGGACGTGTGCAGCAGCCACGTCCTCGATGGAGACGAAGATGGATCGCTGGGGTGTGTGTGCCGTGACACACACACACACACACACACAGACGCACTCTGTGTGTGTGTGTGTGTGTGTGTGTGTGTGTGTGTGTGTGTGTGTGTGTGTGTGTGTGTTTCTTGGAAAACAGGAAGAGAGATCACGTACAGAAGGAAGATTAAGAAGAGGAAGGCAATAGTAAAACTACCATTATGATGTGGCAAAGTCTGATTGGCAGAGTGCTGGAAGCCCGAAACAATCAGCTGGTCAGGCCTGCGTGTGGAAGTGCGGTCCATCCTCTCCTGGAAAAACACACAAAAACATGAAAAAGTTTAATTTCTATCTTTAAAAAAAACCAAACAAACAACAAGTCTTATAAGAGTATGCTGTCATTCACGAAACTGAAATGTTCAGAGAGAGTGATCCGGGGCTTTATTTTTCTTGCGATCAGACACCAATGACACTTTGGCCCCGATGTTGCTTCTCGACCCCCGCTGACCTTTTCCCTTTCACCCTGTCTGGCTGGCGTCTCTGTTTTTGTTTTGAACTTTTTGCATTATGAAACTGAAGCCCAGAAGTCATTTGCACGTCAAAAATAAATACTTCTTATTCTTTCGTTGTTTTTTCTTCTTTTTTTTTTCAAAGAACAAAAACAGGCCAGCACACTTATACAATCTTGCAAGTCTGGAGATACACACACGATCTGCCAAGTTCCTCACACGTTGTCTAATTTGAAGCAGCCCGAGGCAAAAAAAAAAAAAAAACTGCAGAGGAGAAAGGGAGGGAAAGAAGCCAAACAAATTTTCAATCTTCCCTTTTCCAGGAAAAAGAAGAACGCGGAAGCGCCGCTTCCAGGAACTGCTCGTGGCCAGAGGTCCTGTTGTGCAAGCACACACACACACACACGCACACACAAACACACACACACACCCTGACATGTGTGCATGCACATACACACATATACACACTTGCAGCTCCCCTCTGTGCTTCGAAAACATCCATAAATGCCCAGAGAAAGATTTATAACTCTGAGAAGCAGCAGCCAAAAGCTTTCCAAGGAAGGCAGCTTGGCTGCAGGGCCCTGTGGGCTGACACAGAAAGTCTGCAGGCCTCAGCTCGGGCCGAGGTGCAGCACCTTCGCAGCGGGAAACGCCCCCCAAATCCAGGTCAACGTGCAAATAAGCAACAGTCAGCACAACTGCAAACCCTCAAGATGTGCCTCTTAAAAATCCAAGGTAATAAAAGACAAGGGTCGTCTATTTCGGGGGATCCGAAACAAGAGCTTGACGTGATCTGCAGCAGCCTGACCGAGCCAGTCAAACGTGAGGGGCAACAATGTGGAGATGGCGATGACGACAGCGGGGAGACGAAGCCACGTGCAGGTGCTTTACACTGTTGCGCCACTTAATAGCTTTAAGTCGCTGCGTTAGGGATGCTTTGGGGGGGCTGCCAGAGCGGCGAGGCAGAAGATCGGAGGCTGACGACTGAATATGAACATGTGCGTTAAAAAAAAAAAAAAAACACGTTTGGGAAGCATAACTCTGCACGTTTGTGTCACTTATTGAAAATTGTTCCCGACAGCTGTTTCATTTCGTTGATCTTAAAAATAAAAAGATGTCCGCAAAACTACCCCCCCTCCCCTCACATTGAGCTTTATACAAGAGGGATGCCGTCCTTTAATTAGTCCTTATATACAGACGACACTGTTTGATTGCTAATGGGTGAAGTCGAAGAGACAGTGGATGGAAAGACAAAAGTATTAATAAAAAAAAAACCTCCCTGGTTTCTCACTGAAATAGTTTTTCCAGATGTCAGCTGTTTTGCACAACAGCATCCTCAGTGTTACTACTCTCAAGGGTATAAGTCGTAGAAGGTTGGGGGGGGGGGGGGGGTTCCTTGTAGTTTTGTGGCTTTTCAGGAAATCTGGTGTTTTTTTGGATTTGTTCAGGACTCAACAGACTGCATATCTTTGTTTTCTTTGACGTTTTAAACTTTGTCAGTAGTAGTGAAGAAATGCGATTTTCCCTTTAACTTCAAATAATTTCAGCTTTCTAAACCTACGTTTTCTTTCTGTTCACGACCTGTTCCCTCTGGTAGTCTTTTGAGTGAATTTTATTTTGGAGGGGGGGTCGTACCATTGAAACACTGAGTGACTGAACCAGCTTCATGTTTCCGACAATCAGCGAAGGTTGCAGAAGAAATCTTAGCGCCTGGAGTTGCAATGAGGTTGACGTATTGGGGTTAGTCTCAGACAGACGTCCCGTAGCTCCTCTTGACGTCTCTGTAGTTATTAGCAGACTTCTCTCCTTTCACTCTGTCCCCTGCAGCACTGACGCCGAGGAATTTCCCTCGAAAGTGCGAGCGTGACTGAGTGCGCCGCCACGGCCACTAAGCCCCTTGACCCCCGACCCCTGACAGCATAAAGACAGGGGAGGGATTACGGGTCGGAGAAGCCGGAGGGGAGGAGGAGAAACGCTGACCGGTTAAAGTCATAACTCAGCTGAGCGGCGAGTCTGGTTTCCGAGCGCGCGGCGGAGCGCGTGCACGCTGAAGCATGAGGAGACGAACGGGGGACGAGAGGAGGCTGGCTGCTTCATCTGAGACATCTCTGGCCCCCGTCCAAAGTTCACACACACACACACACACACACACACACACACACACACACACACACACACAGAGGAGACAGGTCTGGAGAGCTGCCCAGGTTCCCAAACATGCCCAACGTTAAGCATAGCGTTATGTAAGTACTCAAAAAAAAAAAAAAAAAAAAGGGCTCATTTGCTCCTTATCTATAAACACTGAACCTACAGTCACTGCCTACACAGAGACTCCATGGGGTGTGTGTGTGTGTGTGTGTGTGTGTGTGTGTGTGTGTGTGTGTGTGTGTGTGTGTGTGTGTGTGTGTGTGTGTGTGTGTGTGTGTGTGTGTGTGTGTGTGTGTGCCATGTTGTGTCATGCCAACTGGTGCGCTTTATATAAGAAACACACAAACACAGATAGCAATGTTGTAACCCACTCCTCTGCGTCGAAACCATCCAGCCCTCCAACGACACGCAGGGTGGGGGGATGTCGGGTTCTGTGGGGATTCGATTCACTATTCACTGCAGCCTCACGAGCGCATCGCCATTTCCTGGAAGCTAAAGTGAGTTGATCCAACTTAATGTCAGCTCGACAGGGGGATGGGGGGAGGGGGGCTCAGTGGTCCCACGGTTCCGGCTTGCAGGGAGCCGAGGCTACGTCACCTCCGCCGTCCCCCGTCAGGACGTCACACCGTCAATCTCGCGCTTTCGACAAAGTCCACGGCTTCATATTGTTGTTTGTTTGGAGCTCTATTTATAGACCTCCGCCATGCTTTTCAGCAAATTCTTTAGGTTACTGGAGGCTTGGAGAGGAGAAAATCCAGGCTGAGGAACAAAGGGCTCATTCTGCAGGAAGTGGGAATGTCGTACTTCACCTCACTAGGCCGGAGGTCATACGCATATAGAGAGGTTTCATTAAACCGCCCCTGTGAGGACCATCTTCTAATTGCAGACTTCATTTGATTAAAAAAAAAAAAAAAACCCTTACTGACCAGTATTCAAACCTATTTCCAGCGACAGAAAACAGCAGGCGCCCTAAAGAAAAGAAAATTTGCAGCAAAAGAAAAATGGTTGGTTGATACCATAATTAAGTAAATTAGGCAAATACACTTGTGTATTATGCAAATCTTTAATCACCACTTTCTTCCCTGCACACTAATAAGTTTTGTGAACTTCAGCAGGAGAGTTTTATGGTAAAAGAATAAATAAAGTAGTGAAAAAGCAACAAAATATGTTTATTTCATGAATCAGTGCTTTATCCAACCGTCACAAGACATCTGAAGAACTCACTGGCTTCATAGCTTTATGGACATTGCCTATCTAGAACTACTATCATCAGCAAGAGTCAATGATGCAAAACTAAACACAATCCATATGTGGAAAGAACCGATATCAGACTTGGAAGACATTGTCAATTGACATTACGGTCCTGCGGTCTTTAAAGTGATTCCTTGAGTGTACAGTACATATTGCATTTGGAAGTTTAAAAAAAAATGAATGAGCAACAATCACCCAGGAATAATTCTATTATTTTCCCTTTTTTTTGGAAAAGTTTCATTGGTTCCTCTCTTTGTGTTAATAACAACTTATTTTACTTCGATTAGAGGTCAGCCTGTCAATTACGAAATCTACCGGGTGCCGTGATTACATTACTGCGAGTAGAACAGGCTTTGTCCACAACTGGCCGAGCTGAACGCTAACATAGTTATCTCCCCTTCCTATCGATCAGGGATCATTAAACAACAGCTTGTTCCCACAGAGGTGAACGGGAAACCAGCGAGTGGCGACGCTCGGGAAAACAACAGCGGGATAAAATCACCTTCATCGTTTGGATCAGTCTAAATGATCAGACGTGGTTATTCCAACCTCCAGATCATGTCAAAAATACAGTACTGTAGTTTCTGGACTATGAGCCGATGCTTTTTTCACACGCTCTGAACCCTGGGGCTTATAAAATGACGCGGCTAATTTATGGCTTCATGCTGCCGGATTCTACTTCCACATGTAGACACATGCAGTTTTGAGTCTCTGCTTCTCCAAAACTTGCCCTAAAAGTGATATTTTTGCTCTCCGTGACCTCGTCCTGTGCTGATTCCCGTGGTCCGGAACTCTAGCAGCTGACGGCCGTGAGTGATGCGTTCAGGTGCATCACGTAAAGACGCCCTGCTGGACTCTGCGACTGAGAAATCTTCCTCAGAATCACAATCAGCAAATAACCGATAAAATACTTTATCAACAGAGATGATCTCTTTCTCTCTCTCTCTCTCTCAGCAGCAGCAAGCAGACGACGTGCACGCACACACACACACACACACACTGGAATTTCCAGCACTATGAAAGACAGATTTGCAGGAATTGATGAAAATATGAGCAATTGAAATTCCTGCCCTGTTACAACGTGGACACCTGCAGCTTATATATGTACTTTCAACACTCTGAAAAATATGGTAACTGTGTTGCTTGGCAATAATTACATTGTGCTTTAGAGGTGATAACTTGTGTTGGAATATAAACAGAAGAAATTACAGTGTATTTTATTTTATTGATTAAAATCAATATTTTCCACCCCGTGTGAGAGAATAAACTCATTTAACAATTGATCATCTCCATCTTTATATAAAACTCTGCACCTGTTACACCTTTGTACTTTTGCTTGTCTCATCATTTTGATTTATCTTCATTGCCTCAACGTGACATGCCGTCTCCGCCTCCGTCACAAACCCCCCCCACCCTCTTTTTGCCACCTTTCTTATTACAATGGCAAAAAGCAGAAGTCATTCTTGAATCGAGATCACTTTAATGTTTTCATTCCACACTTTTGTGACCGCGCATACAACCGGACAGATTGAAACGTACGTACCTGATAGTTTGAGTGACGTAGGAAGTAGTCAGGGCATCCCGCTAAGGCCATGGTGTTTCTTCAGTATTCCCTCAGCAGGGAATTGTCCTCCGCTCTCATCAGATCCCTGCAAACACAGAAACAAGCAGGTAGAAGTCATCAGACTGATGGATGGAAACTGCGAGGAACAAGTATAAATCAAAAAGAATGTCAAGATTTGTTGCAACTGATGCGTTCAGACGGCGACGTTATTAAAATGATATCCGTTTACATGGAAACGACAGGCGTGCTAATAACGATGTCGCCAACATGTTGAGCCACTAGTGGGTGCTGTTGTTTGTAATGAAACTAAACACACGCGAGCGCAGAGAACAATATGCTATAAATATTAGCAATGGGAGAACACGGATCTTGGATTCCTATTACAGGGGCTCTCAACTATAAAACTACCATGTAGATCAGCCAGGAGCCGTGACATCACGGAGGCCGCCATTGTTGTTATTGTCCCTCGACGTGGGCATGTGCAGAAAGAACTATATACCACAGACGTGATGGGCACCCGCAGTGCTTCAGCTCTCCACATGGAGACGGAGCCCGGGCGTTTTCGGAAAGACGCGTTCTCGTCCGTTTACACGACGACGGAGTCGGACCGTTGTGGCGTAAAACGGACACCGGATATGCAGCGGAAGTTTTGCATTTTTACTTGGACACTTTAGGTAAAAGAGGAAAACAACAACCACACGTGCCACGTGTGTGCATGGATGGATGGACGTGTAACACACACACACACACACACACACACACACACACACACACACACACACACACACACACACACACACACACACACACACACACACACACATGCGGTACCCAAACAAAGCTCGGGGCTTAAGATTAAACATGAAACTCCCTCCAAGCTCAAAGCTGGCATCACATGACCAGCCGCCAGTGGCAGACTGATGGGGACGTAAAAGCTGTGAGTTTTCCATGGTTACTTCTGAAGCGACATGTAATCGGAGTCGGATTTCCAGTGTGTTATCTGCCGTGAGTGAGCCGGAGGTCATTTGCACATATGTAAACGTTTTGGAAGGAGGTTTAAAAAAACCACTGCAATAAATATAAATCCCTGTCCAGCATGAAACAGCCAACTCCACCCCAAAACCTCAAACTTATCATTTATTACAAAGGTAAAAGCTGCACGTTCTCATTTTGGAATGTGACTCCCATCTTTGTGTGTTTCGCTGCGTTGGCTTGAAGATCCTCGCCTGTTAGTGGAAATCCCACATCATTATCGCGATCTAATACACTGACCTCCTTGGAGAGCCTCTTTTCTGCCTTTTCAATATCAGGGAAAAACTGCAATAACAGTCCAGAGATGTCCAGGCTTTACCCTGGATTGTTTTCCCCGGGTTCAGGAAAAGTAATAACGCTCCTCAAAAAGGAATATATGACGTCCTGCGGTTCGCACACTCCTTTCAGGCAACTGTTGGACCAGGCAAGGTACAGGCCGCCGAGCGCTGGTTCACTGGAGAGACTCTCTCACTAAATAGCTGCTCTCACTCTTCAGCTCGGCCTGATTCCTTTCCACTTTCTCTCCCAGCATGTCTCCGTTGCACAGGTCGTTACGTAACACATATCAGATTGTTCAAACAATATCTCTTCCTCCTTCTCGCCTCCGCCTCCTCTCCCTCTCTTTTCACCCCACTAATTACTGTTTCCACTGGGGCTCTGCTATCTTAGGACAGAGAATGTGTGTCTGAATGTGTGTGTGCACACACACTGAAGAGACAGCATCCTTACTGCTGACTCTTGCACACTTTCCCTCTTTTTGAATGTTTTTTTTTTTTTTTTTTTTTTTTTGCAGATCCATGACTGTGTGTCTTGTGTTCTCAGACCGTCACAGCAGTCCCAGTTCTGGCCAAAAGGGCAAGTACCGCTGATGGTACGTGCAGCTAATAAGCCGGAGAGCAAAGCCAAAGCTCCAGGTGCTTGACATTTGCTGACATTTGTGTTTCCTCCTGCAGAGAAAGGGAATAATACAGCTTTACTGGTCATAAGGGGAGATCGAGAGAATTAAAGGGGGGGGGGGGGGGGGGGACTTAATAATGCCACACGTGTGAGTGTGTATTTGCACAACACGTCCGTTCCAGCAAATGTCCGAGCACAAATGAACTCAGCCATGAAAAATACTCGGGGTGATCGCTGAATGCATGTTCTCATCCTTTCATGCAGAGTAAAAGCCAGGGACTGACGCTACCCGATCCAACGCAGACCTGAAGTTTTCCTTGTGAGCGCCAGGAAGGAAGGAACCATGAAGGATGTTTAGCAGCCTGCTGAGATTAGCCTACATTAAGTCACAGCTAATGGAGTTTTATGACACTCCATCTACACACACGCGCACACACGCGCGCGCGCGCGCCCAGCTTATCCACCTTAATGCTGCAGCTCCACAGTGTGCATTGAGTCAATCCCCTTTTTAATTCAAAGATGGAATTAGCACAGAGGATAAAAGTCACTGCAGGGGCTTTTTGGCACCGACTGAGCATCTGAGCATGGTGCTTTCCACTCCTGGCCCCAAACCATCAACAATCTGACGACCTTTGGATGGATGGATGGATGGATGGATGGATGGATGGATGATGGAAGAATGGATGGATGGATCATCATTTATCCAACCTGTCTTACAGTTTCCCATATTCAACAATCAACCCCTGAGTTGAACTTTGAAAGATACACAATGATATTGCAGCAATTAAACTATACTCTCATCACAACGTGTGTGTGTGTGTGTTCCAAACGCATAGGAATGTTTGACAACAAGCGCAACAACACTATAAACAGTGACAGAAATCAGTTCCCAAACAAACACACAATGTCTTACGGTAGTGCGGAGCTCCAGGATCGAGTCCGGGTCTGGACACGCGCGGCGGGCGGAGCAGCGGCGTGCGCGCTGCCTGCGACTGTCCTCGTCTGGCTCCAGACGCACTCTGAATCCCTTGATCGAGAAGGGAGGAAAGGGAACGAGAAAAGAGAAGAGGGGGGGGGAGAAACCGATCCGCTTGTCTGTTGTCCCTGCCTTGCCCCCCCACCCCAACCCACCCCACCCCCTACACTCCCTGTTCCCTCCCTCCACCCCCGCCCGAGAGTTTTCCCGTGCACACGCTCCAGGACGCACACACCAAACCGCAACCGTGCGCACGCACCCACCGCTCTCTCGCCCTGCGCCTTTTCCACCCCACCCCCCCCTTCTCTCTCTCTCTCTCTGAAAGGAAAACCTCCCCTCTCGCCGCTCCGCCCTGTTCGCCGCAAAAAAAGAAAGAAGCGCACCCTTTCCTCACTATCCGCCTCCTGCGTTCTTCTCTAACTTTGCTTAAAAAAAAAAAATTTTAATAAAGAGTTATAATGCATGTAAAAAGCCCTTTCTCAAAGTTTTCCCAGGGATCGTCAGATCCAAGGCTCCCATGACCAGTGTGGCTGCAGTTGCAGTTCCTGCAGCGTCCAAGACCTTCATTTCACCCTGTGAGCAGTAAAGAGCGTGTCATTAGTCTGTCTGTCCATCGGTGGTGTTCCTGCTGCAGCAGCTTTCTAACGTGTACCTGCTCTATCGCCTGCAGCCTTTTCGCATTTAAGTCAAATTTAATCACACATTTTCACCTGCAGCCTTGAAAAAGAAGACGAAGAAGAAGACTAAAACGACGCAGCAGCACAGCCCCTGTAGGAATATTACTCGCCCTAACATAAGAGTTAAAAATAACAGAGCATGATAAGGTTACAAAGTGAAGTACCATAAATCTACTGCTGGTCATTAATGGGTTTCAGTGCAGTTCACTCAGAGGTGGAATGAGTTACCAGGCCTGTTTGGTCCAGAGAGGAAGGAAGAAACTTCCTCGTTCTATGATACGGATGCTCCCCATAATACTGTGATTAGACTTATTTTGTCCTCACTTGCAGGATATTTTTTTAATTCCCTTTAAAATAGTAGAAATAAATGTTACACGGTGGGATAATGTAATCTAAGTAGTGCTATCCAAAGACTGTTGAAAGCCGTATTAATTGTGCAGAAGAAGATGTTGAAGAGGATAAAATCCAACCTCAGAAAGTATTCGTGTTATTAGCCAACAAAATAAAACATTGTCTGGATGTGATTAAACACTGTGAAAATTAAGCTTGTTTTTGAGAGATTCAGCTCTATAAAAAAAAAAAAGGAGTATTAGGAGGTGTTGGCAGTTCTGGTATTTAATATGATTTTCCAGCAATCTAAACCTAGAGCAGCTTCATTTACAAAAATGGTTTGGAAAAACCTGATCTTGCCCAAGATCCTTTTTTTTTTTTTCAAGGACCACTTTGTTTCTGACTCTTTTTTTTGGCACCAGTCAGTAGTGTCTGATTGGTAAATGGTTTATATCACATAGACCATACTATGCAAGCAAAGAACGGCAGCCCATTGTTGTATTACCTGGACCTCCAGCTGTTTCTTATGACTCAATGGCTGAACGGACTGAAAGTTAAATAACCTGCTGACGCTGATGGATAAAACAGAAGAACATTGAAAAACAAAATTAAAAAACTACATAGAGGGGAAATCACAAGCATTGTTTTGTCTGATTTGGAGCGTTTCAGGTTATATAAACCATTATATTCCATTTTATTTGGAAGCTGCAAAGGAGGATTAGAGTTAAAATTATGTAAATATAATTACAGACTCAGCTGCTTATAATGAGGTACAGAGTTTGGTAGAACCTCTCTGACACCTGTAGCATTTTTCTGTAGCATTTGAAAACGAAAACAAAAACAAAAAGCGGTAAAATGTTTAACTATGAAACTTTTTAGGTGCGATTTCTTTTTAAATATCTTTAGATCACGGGCAAAGCGGCACCTGTTCCCCTCCTCTAATCAGCAACACGAAACTGCTGACTTCGCAGAGGCCACACACAAGGAGTGTTTCGTAACGTCACAGGAGAGAGGTTGGAGCGGTCAAATGGAAAACCAAAGTTTGAGATTCAAAAACAGATGAATATCAGCAATTGTGCGATTATTTCACCCTTTTTCCTGTCACCTGGAGGTGACCTTCGGTGGTACCAGCTCCAACACACTGTCTGTGTTTGTCTTTGTGAGTCTTTAAAATCAATGATCGCTCTGATTGGCTGAACATTTTTGGGTTCCAAAAGTGTGTACGTGAGCACGTTTTTTGTGACAAATTTACCGAAGACGGTTCATTTAGCATCCTGTTATCCAATTCATTGAGAAAACTGAACATAACAGCGCAAGTCGTGGAAGTTTTCCTCAGTTTACCACATCAATACTTGGTTTGCAGATGTAAGAGTTGAACATGTGTTGAGTTCGCATTTCTCTTTTAGATCAATCATTTTTTTTAATGATTTCATGATACAACACCACAAAGTGAAGACAAAGAGAACATAACACAAAACAAGAGAAGGAAAAGAAAAAAAGCAAGAAAGGGCAAAAAAAATCAATCAAACAGTCAATAATCAGAACAATACAATAAAATTCAGACCCACAAGTGTCAAGCGTTTTCCATTTACACTGCTGGTAAATGTCGTGTTTACATCATGAATCAAATAAAATTTTCTGTCAGCGTGTTCAATAAAAATGATTAATATAATCTCTTACTGTGTTTTATCTGAAAGCCCGATACAAATCAATTCCTCTTCAAAGTATAAAGCGAGGGGAGACCAATTTTTCTGAAAAGAATTTACAGGCCATTTCTATTTTGTATGAATAATTACTTAATGAAAACATTTTAAAAAATCATTAATTGATGTAAACAGTTCTTCAAAAAGACAATCTATGAATCTTAAATACATTAAGATGATCTAGTATGTGCTGAAGGGGAGGATTCAGGAACAACTGAAGTTTAATTCCTTCTTCACTCTTTCAAACTCCTCTCCATTGCCAAAAATCAAAGCAGAAACTTAAAAAAAAGTAAGGCCCACATCAAAGCACAGTATCCTCTCGGAAAGCCAACAAACTTTAAAGGCCCGGGCCCGGCTCGACTCGATGAATGGCTGGTCCCACTGCTCGGTTTGTTTGCGTTTATAGGTTCAGTGTAACAGAGTTACGCAATTCAACAACAGAAACAGCGCGGCGCGTCCCGCTGAACTGGGTCAGGCGCACAAACACATGGATGTGCAGTGTTTTGGAAACACAGGAGAAGCGTGGTTGTTACATAAAAATTCTCGCTGACCCTTGTTGGGAAATGGTAAGGCATCCCAGATGTGGTGGGAACCCCCCCCCCCCCTCCCACTACCACCACCACCACCTCCACCCCAGTCAACACAGACACAGGCACCGCCACTCGTAGTGCCACCAGGGGATAAATTGTCTCCAGTTGTAAGTACAATGTGCAGCGTGCTGACTTGTGATGCCTCACAGGCTGGAATAACACGAAGGCCCGATACCCCCCCCCCCCCCCCGAGTGTGTGTTTTGATGCGTGAGGCGAATAAGATGCCGCAAATGGTTTTGTCACAACCTGGGTATGTTGTGTCTTGAAGCATCTGTAGTAAACAAAGCTGTGCTGTTCTATGCTCTGTGTGTGTGTGTGTGTGTGTGTGTGTGTGTGTGTGTGTGTGTGTGTGTGTGTGTGTGTGCGCGCGTGCGTGCGTGCGTGCGTGCGTGTGTGTGTGTGTGTGTGTGTGTGCGTGCGCGTGTGTCTGGGTGTCTGTGTGTGTGTGTGTGTGTGCGTGTGTGTGTATGGGTGTGTGTTTTTGTGGGTGTGTCTATGTGGACAACATGTCCGTGGTTGAGTGGTCTGAGGGTTCTTGTTGACAAGCTACTGTTTTTTTGTTGTTGTTGTTGCTTTTTTGGGGTTGTTTTTTTATTGACGTTTACTTCTGGGCTGGAATGTGGCTCCGACCCCAAACATAATATGGTGCAGAGGTTGCTTTGGTGCTTGAGGGTGGGAAAATGTGACAGATCTGTGAAGGAAGACGTCTGTATTACTGAGATTGAGCGGAGGAAGTCTTGGTTTCTCACACTGACCGCGTCCCGAGCAGATCAAGACGGGAATCTTCTGCCACGTGACAGAACGCTTCTACCGTCCACTCTGATATCTGTATTTAAATGTCTATAATGCGAGAGAGAGCGAGTGGACTGCACCCAATCCGGCCGGGTAGAATTCTGACGTTGTTTGCGTTGTACGTACACCGTCATTATCTTGATTGCTTCCGAAATATGACCAGATTCTCTGTAAAGTCGAGATTCAGACTCTTGTTGTCGTGCGCTCCTCTGTCTCGAGATCAAGCCTCAAGAGTGGGCAAGAAGAGATGACTAGCTCCTTCTGTGGATTGGCAACGGGACCTGGAACTGCAGGATTTTCTTCCTGACATGCCTGAGCAACCATAAAGTGCACAGCGGAATGGTCCGTGTTAAAATAACTCCCACAGACTTGATTCGAGTCCCACTGGGCTCAGAATCAACCCCGTCTCTTGTTTGAATTCAGATGTAATTTCAAGCAGATTTGTGAACCACTTTCTGAATTTGGTCATGTTGTAATGATCTTCAATTGTTCTGTAAGGCAACCCACAATATTCTTAGGAAACCACCAGTTCTTAAAGGGGTGCTATACGTAAAAAAAAAAAAATCGAAATCATACCTCTGATGCACACCGGGTGGCAGTGTTGAGTCACTTCAATATCAACCCTCGCTGAGCTTGTCGCTTTGCTTGCTTGCGTAAGATAAGTGGCACCGACACCTCGACACACGGTTAATAACCAGAAGCGTCAGTTCTTGGTGTTTTACCACTGCAGCGACTCAATACTCCATCTTGCAATCCAGCAGCGCCTGATCAGACAGGATGACTCTCATTCTGTCTCAATTGGCTGGATAATTCAGTCATGTTGCTTCAAACGGACTGAAGATGTTGCATATTCTACAAGGTTTTAGTTTCCAAACCCTGAAACAAGACTTTAAAAAGAAAATTGTGGCTTCTCTTAAAAATGTGACTCAAGCTGGTTGGGAATTAGATGTTATTTACGTCGTCTTGAGTTCCTTAATTGAATGATAGTGAAGTTGTGATCCTGGTCAATAAGGAATCATGACCTGTGGTGAGCTGTCAGTAATTACTGCACACACAGAGGTTATTGCAGTCGTCTATTACAAAGAAGCATCGTGAGCATTTAATGGAACATATTCAGTTTTTCTACACTTGAAAATGACCAAAGCAACAAATGCTTCACTAACACAACATATATATTTAAATCTGTGAATATATGTATAAAAACCTTTTTGTTTGGTAAAGTTACATCGGTTCACACACATTCCTATTACAGTAGAAGATTATTATTTCCATCAGGTCATACTTTTCCAAAGCAGAGCCGCAGGCCTCCGGACTTCACTGTTGCTGCACGACCGACCCTGGTTGCTGTTTTAATTTCAGCCCCATTAATCCCCTAACACCTTGGTAATCATTAAATCTAAATTAGTCACAATCTAAATTTTTGTCGTTTTTTTTTTTTTTTTTCCCTCCACATGAGCTTGGGATATAATCAGGCGTCTACATTACAGACATACGTCTGATTAAGAGCTTGGAATGCGAGCTTGTGTTTCAATTCAGAGATTTGGCCCCTAAGCCCTCAGTTGCACATGCACACAGACACGCACATATGTATGTTAGGCTGTTAATGCTGCACTGTAAACAAATAACTTGTGCCATGTCTGCATTATAGGCCACGATTCAACTTGTATCACAGTTTTGTATAGTATCAACATTTATTTCACAAGGAAACACAAATCATGGCATCTTTTTGTTTTTAGCTCACTCTTAAATTCGTCAACTTCCTTTTTGTTTAAAGTTGTTTATCGTTTCATTTTTTTGATCAAATACAATAAGACCCATGGAAATCTAACGTTATACCACAAATGAATAATATACTAACATATGGCAAAGACACAGGACAAAAAATAAAACACATGAAAGTGCATAGAAGGATGTGCAGTGAAGGAAAAGGGAGAGAGGAGGCTTTAGACGTTTGAGTTGCAGAGGAAGTATAGAGTGACAATGAAAAATCCATTCCATCAGAAGATGGAATGGTAAATATTGTAAATCTCGAGCAAAAACTGCTGGTAACTGTGCTGAAAATAACCTCGTGTCAGTTTCCCCTGACACAGGCTGGACACGAACAAATCTCAGGATTTGAATTTGAACTGTTGGAATTTACAAGGCGAAGGCAGGAAATCTTCAAAATCTTAACTGATTGGACAAACAATGTCAAATTTGACTAATTATTTTAATTAGAATTATTATGTGACTCCTAATGGACACAGCATGTTCACTCAGGGGGTGTGTGCGTGTGTGTAACTGTAATACGTAACACACACACACACACACACACACACACACACACACACACCACCAAAGTCGCTTAAAGTGAGTCAGGAGATGAAAGTCGAAGCTGCAGATTAATCCACATAACAACAGCTTTTCCACTAATAACAGAACATTCTTTTCTTTGTGGCTGCCTGGTACGTCAGCGCCACCGAGCCTCGGCGGTCACACCAGCACACGGATCTCAAATCACACCTCTGCTCTTTGATTCAGGCACATTGCAAAACGCTGCGTGTCGATCTAATGGAGAATCTCCTGTTTTTACAACGTTACGGCAAAAGATGGCGAAAGTTCCGATCCCAACAACTGACGTTTACAAGGCAACGCTTCGAAAACGACATGGAAACCGCAGAAATGCTGAAAAACGATTTAGTCAGTGGTCCACTAGTGGGTGCTGTTGTTTGTTTTTGTAACGAAACCACAATGAAACAATACATTCCTATGGACAGACGACCAAGTTGGATTGTTATTCAGGGTGACTCTTATCTATAAAACTACCAGGTCCCAGGAGAAGATGATGCTGGGAGTCATGGCACGACTGGAGGTCGCCATTGTTGTTATTGTCTACTCACATATGTATAGAAAAACTATTTACTATGGTCGGCAGGCACAGTAGCCATGTTTCTGCCATCGTCATGGAGACGGAGCCTGTGCGTTTCCAAAAAATTTAGCATTTTTACAAGATGACTCAATTTGATCATCCTCAGAAATTCTACCTTGTCAGCCGTTTTCAAAAAGTTTCATTTTCGTGTAAACAGACACGCACAACGCAACAAACGTTTTGTGTTTTCACTTGAAAGTATGGCGTAAACGCAGCCTGATTGATTGAAGGATATTTGGATCTGGCAGCTTCAGGAAGCTGTAACCATCCTTTCATTTTAAACTTTGGAGTTCAAGTCACACTGGCTCGAGAGCAACTTCTCTCTTTCAAGTTTGCATGTAGAACTTTCACCACAAAAGTAAGAAAATCTGTGTTTTTCCAGATAATTTTTTTCATTGTGACAATGAATCTTAAATTGTTTTATCATCCGAATTTGTCTCAGTCATACATACAACTACCACTAGGGGGTGCTGCTCTAACTTTAAATTCACCTTCTCAACGCCGGAAGCAGCAAACAGCAGCTCGTCCCCATCAAACAGAGAAATAATTGGCAGTGATGCCGTACAGAGCAGGCCTGTGTTTTGTCTCAGGAAAAAAAAAAGTCCTTGGCTGTTGCCAGGAAGATGTTTGGTTTGGATCCATGAGATGTGAAACACCACACTCTTCATCTGGCTGGGGCTCTCTGGCCTCCAGGAGTGCAGTCTTGGAAACCTCCCCCATCTCAATGGCAATAGCATGAAAGGGAAATCGCTCTTCCTGCACTTCCAAGTATTTTCTTCTATGATCTGACCCACAGGATAAAAAGAACTTGAGCAACAATCATTCGAGGAATTTAATTTTGCCTTGGCTCAGTCACTTTTGAGTGCTTGCATTGCACCTCAGACACCGAATCCATCCCAATACCACAGATTTTCATCACGAGTGAGGCTGCTGGGAAAAATCCGCCTTGTCAGATGAAATGTAAATATAGCAACAAACACTCTGCGACCGGTATAACTTGAGATCCTCAACACTCGGACTGTCATCACACAGGTATTGACATTCTTAGACAGAGAACGTTTGGATGGAATCCAAGACCGAAAAGTAACAGAGACAATCATTTCCACTGGATAATTGCTGAAGATGGAAAACTGAAGATTGAAGATTGGAGTCAATTTTGGACCATGGGCCTCATGTTTGACACACCTGATCTAATTCATATAATTGTACCATGAATATCTTTAGTGTTTATCGTTGCTCCATGGGTGTGAATGTAAATGTGGTCATATTGACTATAATGCTGATTGCCTTCGCCAACGAAAGTTGGGGTAAGGATATGTAATTGTGTCTGTGTATTTATTGGTATGTATGTATGTATCTTACCAACTTTTCATGAAAACTATTAACCTGAATTGCGTGAAATCTTCAGGGATGATTTGTCATCATCCAAGGACTAATTGATAGATTTTGGGACGTTAACGGCTAAATGTTTCCGAATAAATCTTAAAAAAACCTGCAAATATAAAATTGAAAAAAACAAAGGAGATCAGCGTCTGTTGCCATGGAGACACTCCGACGCTCGCAGCTAATATCTAGGTTCGACAAGTGTCTGTGTGCTACCGCTCAGGCTACCGGCAGGCTAGTGAGCAGCGATATGAGCTAACCGCTAACATGCCAGCGATGTTAAATCGGTTCCGTAAACAAATGTGGCGTTGGCGAAGGTCTGCACTCCACCGAGAGCCCGTTCGAGTTTTGACTTTGATGTTTGACCGGTCCGCAGGTTTGATTTACTGAAAAAGCAGGTCTGCGCAGCCATATAAATAGAGAGGTCTCTCTCGACTCAGTGCTTATCGGCTCTCACGGCCAAAAGCACTCCATACCTCTGGAAACGCTGCTGTGTAATTGCAAATTCCTGATATATTAAGCTACTGACTGTGAAAGTGATTAAAACCAAGTGTTCCTGGGTTATGCAAAGATTTTCCCCTGTGCTCCAGGCAGGCAGTTACCTCCCATCATGCCTTGTCTCCCTCTTTAAGTATCAGCTATTGGCTGCCAAAAAAAAACTAAACTGGATATTAATAGCAACACTCCCAGAATCTAAACCACGTTTGTTTAGGTCAAGCCTGAGCCTTGCGTCCATTAAACAATACACAGAGTGACTCAAATGACTTTGGCAACTTAAAGAGGAATGGGAGATAAACTAAACAGATCTCTGATGTTATAAGAGCTTCAGATGGAAAAAGTGGATTAAAAAAGCTCACTTCCATATGTGTCATCCAGCAACTTAGGAGTGTTGCTGGCCCAGACTGAGGTGAGGCTGAATTGTGAGTCACAAACGCTTTCTGATCTCCAGTTACCACTTTGGCGCAGACATAGATCATCATCGGGTTACGAAACTCAATTTAAAGCACATTTTAAATAAGTTGCGTGCAATTTGTCATGCAGTGAGCGAAGATACTTGTCCTTGGGAGACGGCGGTTCCTTAAAAGAGGCATCTCTTGTGTAAAACCGTGACATCTAGTGCAAAAGCCACCACAGATGTGACACTATGGTGCAAAAATCTTTTTATTTCACAATCTCAGTCATGTCGGTTGCCAGAGTTGTGAAGTAATGAAGCATTCTTGTTCCATGTTGGAACGCCTGTATTCAGTCCTGGGAGTGCAGTGGAGCAGTCAAACCTGAGCAAAAGTAATCTCGGACGGGAGCAGATTAGTACTTGCGGGACATGAAAGGTCAAACAGAAGCGAACCTGGAAATCGTGATGTAACATGTGAGACCTCGAGGTCGAATTGGCCAGCCGGGGAAGGACGAGCGGTACCAGACCCTGCTGACAAGGTCCAGAACATTCCCTCTTCAAATAGTCAAGCTTCATTTTTCTCAGAACAGCAGGAACCGAATCCAAGAGGAAGAAAGAAAGAGGGGTGTGTGTGTGCGCGCGTGCGCGCGCGCGTGTGTGTGTGTGTGTGTTGGGCTGTGTCTGCACTTCTAATATCTCTGGAACTGGCTCCCCACCAAACTCTGACACATCTGTCCAGAATCTGAAGACAAAAGGAGAAGGAGGAGGGGGAAGCGCATGCAACAGAAAGACATTGTGTACATTTAAAAGTGTGTGTGTATGTGTGTGTGTGTGTGTGTGTGTGCATATGTGTGTCTCCAGCCAAAGAAAAGCCTAAACTTTAGGAATACTCTCCTGTATTGCCCCCCCACACACACACACACACCCCACCCCAAGACTCACAAAACACGTCGAATGTGCACAAACAAATCAGCACGTGCTGAGTATCTTTGGCGCACAGGGTTAGGTAAACAGTAATGCCGATAACCCCGGAGGTCAACCGGGGCGTTCTGATTGGCTTATCTCTCCTCGATGGCTTCAGAAACTCTGGTTGCCGGCCAATAAAAACAGAGGAGGGAACACTCTGCCCGAGTCAATGGCAAGAAAACATGTTGTGCTGAGACACGGCAAAGGAGTGAAGTTGCGAGGAGGACGACATGTTGAGGTCTCGCTCACTGTAAAGTCGACAGTCGGTCCATTACACTCCTTCCTCCTGGGGGGGGGGGGGGGGGGGTTGTACCCAAACACAAAAAGCAGAAACCAGCAGTGGCAGCTCTACAACGAGGAAACATTTCATCCGTCTCCTTTACTCATAGTAATCCAGACGGGAGTTTGGCCTTTCCAACTTTGAATGAAGTCACGAAACGTCGGCCAACAGTACGGACCCGCCCAGTCAGAGCATGACAGTGTGTAATTACAGTGCAATATGGAATAATGTGATACATTTTCAACTCAATATGTAGTAACACCGCGTTTTGTTATAATCTGCTGCACTTTAAATAAACATTGTTGTATTTTGTAATAACTTGTTACATATTGCAACAGGTATTACAAAATGCGAGTTCTATCCTTTTTTGGGGGGGGGATGTAATAATTTTGTACATTAAGGAATAAATCATTAAAATCGATGCTTTGATTTAAATTCTTGTATCCATTTTTGACAATAGATAATAGTGTTTTTGAAAATAAGTCTTGTATGAAAATAGAATAACAAGAATATTTCACAAGAATAGCAAAGAAACTGATTTACATATAATTTTCTGAAAGCTTCATGTGGCTCTCAAGCAGGAGTTTTTTTTTTCTTCCAAAAAGCCACATGAGCTTCCTACTGAAGGCCAAAACTTAAGTTGACGTGAGTTTTCCTTGATCGGAATGAGCTCTTAATAAAAAGCAGGTTGGGTTTTTTGTTTACATGTAATTTGTAATTTAACAATTAATTGCTCTGCGAGCCAAGCTGCTAGATACAACCAACCATGTCAACATTATAGATGTAATAAAGCCAATAATAGAAGTAAATTTCATGTGGTGTTTGCAGGGTTACAGGGCCACATGCTTTATAACCCACAGTTCTGCTCCGAAGACATGGGTTACAGACTGCAGGTCTCTGTGATTCAAAAAGACAAGCTCAGAACGTTCTGCTGGACACTTTGGGCTTCGACTCCAGCAGGTCTTATAATCCTCCTTTCCCAGCATGATTTTTTTTTTCCACCCCCTGCACGGAGCTGACGTAGTGGGATTACGCTACGTCACTGGCAAGCCCGACATGTGATGCAAAGTCAGGTTTAAGAAGGTCAGTGGCCAAGCGCTTTTGCATTTTTCTATGACTTGACTCTCGAGGAAAATAACCTAAACATTATGGTTTAAACAAAAAAAAACAGAAAAAAAGTACTCGCTTGGAGTTAAACCTTCTCAAATGTATAGCAGGTGTTTGTACTTATCAGTCTTTCAGATCAGAGGTAAAAGGGACAATTTAAAAAAAAAAAATGTATTTGTTTTTGCTCTGTTTGGTGCAAAGAAAGCAAAGATTAAAAGATTAATTGTGCCTCCTGTAAAAGCATCAGCAGGCCTCAAACCCAAGTAAATGTCCAGTGAAATATCTCATTCAGCTGTCCAGGATAGAAGAGTGTTTATTGGGAGGAACGTTGCCCACCTCCTGGTGGGCCACCTCCTGGTGGGCAACGTTGATGCAGGTTTAATGAGCCCGAGAATGTAGGGGAAAGGCCACAATGTCCCTTTATACAAAGGTCAGGTTTAAAAAAAAGTATAATATAAAGTGTAAGTTCTCTCAGTGACTACAGCCACAACTGGAATCATTCCGTCTCTCTGGCGTATATTCTACAATGAGATTTTGTAATAAACTTCACATTATCAGTATATTGAGATTTTTTTTTGTTTTTGTTTAAAGGGATAGAAATCAAATCTCTGCTGTAAAGTAAAACCACTCACCCTTCTTTTTATTTGACAGCACATATCAGCGCTGCATGGAGGAGGATGAGGTGCGCACATGAATGCACTGGAAAAGTGATTTTACAAGGTGGAATTATGAGCTGTTGTGACACACACACACACACACACACACACACACACACACACACACACACACACACACACACACACACACACACACACACACACACACACCAAAGCACAATATATCAGTACACTGACGCTTCCCAGGCTTTTACCGTGCATGCTTTGTCCAAACCTTTACTCAAGTCTTGCTCCTAACATGCAACTGGGAAACTCGCAGAATGGCCGCGTAAACATTCATCCAACCACATGCTGTACCAGCGATTCTGTCAGGGTAAGAGATCCTAAATATAGGCATAGCACAGTGTTATCACCACAGCCGGGGCAGCGCTCTGTTATCGCTCACCCTTCACTGCCATTGTTTTACTACTCCAGCAGATGACAGGTCCACGAAGGCTGGGGCCCGTTTGCTCTGTATATGGACTGTTATATAAGACCTCTGCTGACGCTGGTGAGGCCTCTGCAGCTATTTCCAACTGCGACACTTCGTAAATGATTTCTTGTATTGCTTTTCTTTTTTTTTTCTTTTGCCACCATTGCATTGTGCTCTCTGATTTGTGTTTGTTTTCATGGTTAAAAAGAAATCAAAAACAAAGAAATGAAAAAGCAATTTGACTAATGGAACAGACCTATGTCCGTGTCTCTGGACAGGATGCAGGAAAACATACACAGTCACAGTCGATTACGCAGCGCATTAGAAACCCAAGAAGAAACACCTGGACTCGGATTGGTGGGGAAGGCCCAACTCCTTCCACACACTCACATTGTGTTGCTTTCCTTTCTTTGTCGCGGAGCAGTGGCATGACAAAAGGCCCATGAGGGGCTTTGCTGAGTCACCGGTTCAGAGGTGGCCACACCGAGCAGCGTGAGTGGAGGTGGTGGTGGAGGTCCGGTGGTCCCACAAACCCCCTGCTGTGCTGCCCAGCAGTCTGGATCAGTGGTTCCAGACATTCTCAGCAATGTGGACACACACACACACACACACACACACACACACACACACACACACACACACACACACGCACGCACGCTCACACATCTTCTTTAACAAAAGCTATTGTTAACTGTGTTGTGTCCATGTACCAAGCATTGGCCTGTTTCAGCATGTCCTAATAACAACAACAAATAACTTTGTATTTTTCTCATCACACACACACACACACACACACACACACACACACACACACACACACACACACACACACACACACACACACACACACACACACACACACACACGCACACTCTCCCATACATGAAAGATGAGCTTGTCGTTTTATTCCCACTTTTTTTGTTTGTTTTCATTATGGGACCATCGAGAATCCTTGAGAGAAAGTATCAGTTAGGTCCAGATGATTAATTGCAGTTTAACAGCGACTGTGGAAGGTATGTCGAGACCTCGAAAGACCAAGAATGTTTTTTTTTGTTTTCTTTCAGCAAACTGCTTGCGAGATTGCTCGAAAGGCAAATCATAACTTTGCTTTTTGTCAAAAGACCGTCAGATATGTCAAGACGATCGTCACCTCCACAAAGAGTCATCAAGGACAACCTCATCACAAAATTCAACATATGACATTTGCAAAGGTGCAATTGAACAAGTCCCAGATGATTTTGCACGAAACATCCCAGTGGACTGAATTAGTTAAAATTCTTTTATGACAGCGTGCTGTATTTCATGTGAATCACACCTCTCCAGCTGTTTTGCACCGGGGTGGATTGATTACTCCCTGGGCTTGTATTACTGCCAGAAACACTAGTCGAAGGAAAGAATGGATTTAATTACAGCAAATCCTGGAGACAAAAAGTCAATCACCCATAGAAAGATGGAGCATGACTCCTACGACTGGTCCTGATTCTTGCGTTCATATATTTCTACACTTCTCCATCCATCAATACTCTGAACACCCAGCCGACTGGTGGTTACACCCATCTGTGTTTTATACCTGCTTCATCCACCTTATGGGTCCAAGAAAACCACGGTTGAAAGGCAGGATACACTCTGGACAGGCAGCCGGTCAGAGTCCCAAAGCCCAGAACTGTTTTGTTGTTCTAAGGTGGCACTGCCATACACTTCGACAGCTGGACAAAATTACAGCCGTTTGTTTGTTTGAGTAAATAAAGTTGCACAAACAGTTGGTAGAAGCTCTGCGCCTCTGCAGCTTTCCCATTCAGCGCCATGTTTGCTGGATTGTCAACACAATCTGTTCACTCCCTGTGGACGTGTTTCCAGTGTCGGCTCCCTCTACTGCCAACTCTCAGCAGGTCGACTGTCCCCACTCCCATTGCCAGATAAACACACTGAGCCTGCACACACTATGTGGGGTTAAATTTATCTGGTTGCAGGGTCAGTGTGAAAAAGCCTTCAGAGTTCTGGCAATTTCCTTTTCAGACTAATTAAAGGTCCCATATTATACAGTTTTTGAACAATCGAGGTCAGAGGTCGAACAACATTGTATTCATACTATATTTCCCCAAATTCAGCTTCGGTCCTAAAGTTCAGTTGGTCTAAAAGTCCCTCTGGTGTGCTCTACTGACTCCATGTCTGTTTCCTGGTAGCTGTTTCCTGTGGGAGGGTCAAAGTGAGTATCCACTACCAGAGGGAGTGGTTATTTCCCCGTCATGACATCATGAAGGGAAAATCTCTGATCCGCCTGCATGAGCACACAGCAAGTGAAGGAGATGACACTTCCTGGGTCTCATACACACAGATTTCTATTAGAAAACCATTATAAAGTGAATTTAACATAATATGGAACTTTAATTTCCCGGTTCGATCCCGAACTTGGAGGCCCTGCCGAGTGTGCAAGTTCCAAAAAGTGCCCAAGCTCGTGCTTGAGTGCAGACAAGATGACGTGCGTTAATTCCCCATTTTTTTGTTCCGCCGCGTGATTAAGCAAAGGCTACATTAGTCCAGAGATGATTTGTCAAATAAGCATGAGTCAGATTTTCCAAACGTGTAAGACCGAGGGCAACTTCTGCGAAAATATTACGGTCTAAGTGCAACCATCTGTGTACGTGTGTGTGTGTGTGTGTGTGTGTGTGTGTGTGTGTGTGTGTGTGTGTGTGTGTGTGTGTGTGTGTGTGTGTGTGTGTGTGTGTGTGTGTGTGTATGCAAATGTGATGCAGCATTCATCATCTGTGTTTGTGAGTGTGCTCAGAGTAAAGACAACAGCACAGTCGACACCGGGGCATCCGCTTCCTTTGAGTTCCGTAAAATCACCGAGGACTGTCTGTTCAAACAAAGATTAGGGATGTGAATTACATAACATTTAAAGAAAATCTCCATCTCCCGCACGTCACCAAGTGGCAGTGTTTTCATCGGAGCGGGCCAAGAGGTCACGCAGGATTTCCCCCAACCGGTAGCAGTGGGCTACACAAATATAGTCCAGAAAAACAAATGTGTTATTGGAGAAAACGCCACAGGAAAAGCCGGACAAAGCGCCTGTGACGTGGTAGCAGCTGAAAATAAATCGCATTTCCCATTACTCACCAGACGTTAAAGCTTCCCCTCAGAATGGCATGCTGTTTGTTTCTTATGATCCAGAAATGACCTTCTTAGCAACAACAAAAAAAGAGAAAAACAAAATACTCACACAAGCGCAGACAAGCTCGAGATTAACGGGCAATTTGTTTGAGCTTGTTTAATTTTTTTCTTGAACTATTGTTGACAAAACATTTGATATAAATGTTTTATTTTATATTATTTTACTTTGCAGCAATTTTTTGAAACATGAAGAGTCCCCAAAAGAAGAGCTAAAAGGACTACCCCTTAAATGTGAGCTATATCTTTGATTTTTTTTATTATTATTATTTTATATCATCAAAAGAAACTTTAATGTCAAATGACATTGACATGAAGCTCAAGGCAGGTTTATAAAGAGTTGATTCGTGCTGACATCTAGTGGTAAAGCTGTGCCAATAGCTGAAATAGATTAAATTTGATAAAAACTTATTTAATCAATTAGATATATAAAAAAAAAAAAAAAAGTAATCTATATTCCCCAACCAAATTACTAAAAACATAAAAAGAAAAAATTAATAAAGAAATTAAATTCCCCAAAACAACAAAACCTCTAATTGGCTAGAGGACACACTCTAGGTATTGATCAACCCTGGTAGGGCCTCCCACAGGTAAGAGTGTCTTGTGACAAATGTTCAAAACACACACAACGGACGATGGTGTCCTGACATTTCGGTTTAATATTCACAATGCTGCACCACAAATAAGAAAGAAAGTAGGAACTCAACTTTTGGAAACAATTCACAAGAATGATAAAACCAGACCAACGGCATATAAGCGAAAGGGCTCGCCGAGCGGTTCGGCGCCGAGGAGAAGGTTCTGCTGTATAAACTAATTCACAATGGTTATGTGAGCAATGCTTTTTCTATAAAATGATAGTCTCTGAAATATTACAAATGTATAAATTATATCAAAGAAAACAGTTGTTTTTTTGACTCGTCCAGGTTGGAGAGAAGCTGCTGGCTTCTGTAGCAGTTAGCATCTCCTGCTAACTGTGGATTTCTGCGCTCAGCAGGATGAAGAGAAGAAGATGAAGTTGATGATTCAGGAGCCGTCTTTCTTTGCAGCGTCCTGGTCGTTCCCTTGTCCAGACCGGAGGAGCTGCTCGCTCAGGTCTGTGATGGTTTTCCTGGTTGATGAGAGATCAGACGCTGGGTGCTGGTCTCTGGGTCCGAGGGCAGCTCTGACCCTCATGGTCAGTCAGAAGAGGAGTTGAGGCTGTGAGCAGGATACTTACGCTGGTTTAGCTGCAACCACTAACCCACCTCCTCCGTCAAAGAGAAGGAGCAAAGCTTTTTGAGAGAATCTCTCCAAATGCTTTTGATGAAGGTTGGGGGATTCGAGGGTGGCGAACCCTGGGGCCTCCACCAATCAGAAAACAGAGGGGAAAAAATGACTTGAAACCTAACTTCCAAGTTGTGGGTCGTCTTCGCACTCTTCCTGGAAGAGAGAGTTTAAGCGACACGGTTTTGATGTTTTGCATGTTGTTTATTTTATCAATATCACATCACGCATATTTTAAAATCGCTGCATTGGCTCCCCGTTCGCTTCAGGATCGATTTTAAGGTTCTTTTACTAGTTTTTAAGTGTCTTAATGGTTTTGCACCCTCTTATTTATCCGAACTACTTTTATCATATCAACCCTGAAGGCACCGGCCTTTTAATTGTCCCTCAAACGAGGACCAAGACTCACGGGGAGGCTGCGTTCGGCTCCTATGGCCCCCGTTTGTGGAACAGCCTGCCGGGGAACCTCAGGGCTGCAGTGTCTGTTGAGGTTTTTTAAAAAGGGTCAAAAACTCACCTTTTTAATCAGGCCTTTAACTGATTTTATATATGTATATGTTTTTATAGATTTATGTATTTTATCAATGTATTTATGTGTGGCGGTGCCCCCTGTGGTCGGAAGTGGTGCCGCCCCCAGTGTGGAAGGCCCAAAATGCATCCCTTTCCTCACCTTAGTCCTCGGTGCCCTGCCATGTCTCCATATCACCAGGCATGTCTTCACTTATGTGTGCGTGTGTCTGCATGCGTGCGTGTGTGTTCATCTGCTTTTTATTTATCTATTTTATCTTTGCACTGTTTTTAATTCTTGTGAAAGCACTTTATGTTAGTCTGTCATTAAATTAATGAGAGTTTGTGTTTGTGTTGATACAGTTTAAATATTGTTTAGAAAAAATGTTTTATTGTTTTTTTTCTGCTGCCTGTCATGCAGGAGAGGTTTTTTTGTCACATCTGCAGACGGCTAGTGGCTGCATGTGTTGCAAAGTGCTTGCACGTGACCTGGAATGGCGAACCTGACCCAAGGATTCCTTAGGACCTGGATTGTCCAGAAAGGACAACACCATTGCTTGATCCCTCAACTGAGGTTGATGGTGCAACATCCCTCTTGTGGTAGGACTGTGCATTTACCGTCACTCACTGAGCTGAGTGATTAAAGTATGTAGAACTGAATTGAAACAAAAAGGATATCCATATAACTGCAACATCTTTAAGATTCTTCTGGAAAGAGGTTAATGTTGTTTTTATTATTTTGATTGTTGTAAATTGTAATTTAATTGTGGTCTGTGCAAATAATCAGGAGGTAATATTTGCACAGAGAAATCTAAAAAGTGTTTTCAAAAGTGTTGCAATACAAACTTTTTTTGGGAAAACTTTATTTAGAATTTTTGTGATTAGTATACATACATATCGTCAGTGGCACACAAACAGATGCAATTTTGGAAATATAAACACATACAGTCACACATAGAAACAAAAAACAAAAAATAATAGTAAATACAAAATAGAATAAAATAAAAATAGAAACAAATAAATAAAATAGACCAAAAAGCTGCAGTGTACCCTTAACTTAGCACCGACATACATTTTATGTCTATAAAAGCAGCCATGTATAGTTGGACATCAGCCAATGAGAGCTTCTCTACAAATTCAATGAAAGTTGTGGTGGTATGATCTGATCTCCTTTGATCTCCTTTAAGCAGCCAATGAGAGCTTCTCCACAAATTCAATGAGTTGTGGTGGTTTGAGCTGCTCCTTTGATCTCCTTTAATCTCCTTTGCTCCTTTGATCTCTGAGTACTATAAATAGACTATCACTTGCATGAAAGCCACAGTCACTAGCTGCCCTCTTGACCCTCGCTGATCATCGAACTTCTGTCGTGTCTTCGCTCTTTGGTGAATCAGTTCCGGATAAAAGGCTAGCCAGCACTGAAGATGTTGATCGAACTACTTAAAACAGTCAGAAGACTTAATTCCCAGCTTCGGGAGTATCCAGAGCCCCAAAAGGTAAGAAAAGAAGAAAAAAATTAACGGGGTGACAAGGGACGATTTGGTGATTTAGCACTGATCGTGCCCCAAAGTGTCACTAAAGTAGATAAATGTCGTGAAGCCTTTTCTAAACTGTAGGAATAAAAACACACACATACACACATTGTGAATACAAGCTGGCATACATGCTGGAAAAATTGAATTTGAAGTGTGAGGAAAGATCACTTCGATCAAAATATTAAAATGTGTTCACTAAAAGTGTTTTAGTTTTATGAATAATTTCTCTTTGTGTTTCTAGCTTCTGAAGACTTTCAGAAGACTTGCAGAACTCCCCATGACTTTGGACCTTCTGGTGGTAAGAATGTTTCCAGCTGGTTGTAAATCTGCACGTCATTTTGTTTGGCTGTGCAGGAATCTCATCAGATGTTACAGATTGGAGATTTTGTTTTCATGATAAATTGATTATGACACAAGGTCCGAGAAACATGTATGAGACACGTACAAAGCCCTCGCTCATTCTACCGAGGAACAAGGCCACCAGACTGAAACACACAGAGCAGTCACACACTCAGACGTTGTTGCTTTTTGTTTGCTTGTTGTTGTCACCCTGTACAGGTTTGGATTGTTTGTATATCAAGCTGTGGTTATTCTGCTCCTCTTTACGGTTGATGACATTTCCCTGTGGTTTCTCTTTACGGCTGCTGCGTCGCATTTTGGCCATTTTTACATCAACTGGTGCTTTTTGACATTTTATTTTATTTGTTTTGGCTGGCGTTGCACATGGTTTTTTTGTTTTGATACTTTACTCTTTATTAGTAGCTTTTTTCCCATTAGCTGAAGCTCAATACTCTTTTTTTTTTAAGCCTCCACTTATTTTGTTGTAATTTTACTTTGTTCGGGTTGTTCAGTTTGTTATTAAGTTGATTGCAGCTGCTTTACATCTCTTTGAGGTTACACTTGAGTTAATTCTCCTTTCCTTTTTACCTTTTTTTTCTTCTTCTCTTGTAGGAAACGGGGATCGGAAAGACGGTCAACTCTTTTCGGAGACGTGAAGCAGTGGGAGACGTTGCGAGAAGCCTTGTGGCCAAATGGAGGAAGTTGATTCCTCAGCCTGCAGACAGGTACTTTCTGCATTCTCCATGTCTCAGCATTTAATGATGTGAGTGAGAGGGTGTCCCTATGTTTCATCTCTCAGTTTTCAGTATGATTTACAGCCCATTTCAGTGATCGATGCAGTCAGTAGTCTTTGTGATTAGCGGTGTCCATGGCAACCCAGCGTCCTCTGATGAAGACCATGACCTGCAGCTTTAAGGTCAACAAAGTGATTTTTAACTTGTTTTTTTTCTTCTCAGGTCTAACAGCCACACCAAAGAGGCCTCCTACAAGGATGCACAGTCTCGAGGCGATGGACAGAAGAGGACATCAACCTCACAGGACAGCAGGAAAGATAATGGTGAGTTTCACCTGCATTTTAACACTTTTACCCAAGTTCCCAATTAAACAAAACACTGTCATTGGTGGTAAAAAAAGAAAAAAACAAACCCAAACAACTGTATCCTGATCCCAGTTCCTAAATCTTTGTCAGTTTCCAAGTCTTTCATCAAGGCCCAGCTGCTTCCAGACAAACTTTCTTTCTGGTTTCATCAGTTTCAAATGTGTTTTTTAATCCACTTGTTAAATTTATTTTTTTAAAGTAGCAATTTCCATCTATCCATTTCTACATATTGGGATTTATATTAGCCTCAGACAAGTTCCCCTATTATATATTACCTATTATATTTGATCCGGGCTACTTTTATTGTGACCCAATGTGTGTAAAAGATAAATGTATGAATTCATATTAATTGTTTTCAACTTTGTGAGCTGCCATTCTGGACTGGTATTTAGATCAGCGCTGCTCAGAGAGACATTTCCAGGCACACATGCAGACATCCACAGGAACAATGTTGACATTCAAACATTCTGTTTCGGTGTTGACTTGTTCTCATCATTTTGTGCCTTCAGGATTCAAACGAGTGCGAGAGGAAGAGGATTTCGAGACAAGTCCAGAGAAACGCAGGAGGGTGAGACATCCAAAATCATTTTGGTTTTGAGAGAAACTTGACATTGAGTGTTCAGTTTCAAAAATACTTTGTGGCCAGTACAATCTCGGTTCTTTTTTTTAAGTGCTTTGTTCTTTGCAGGTTGTTGAAGGTCTTCAAATTGACCCTGAAATCCCCTTGCCACCCCAATTTCAGCCCAACGGCCGACCTCTGCCCTCAACCAGCGTCACGCCTCAGAGATGCAAAGGTGAGGCGCTCACCTCAGAGTACAAGACGTCTTGTTAAACCGATAGCAAACTCTGAAATTCATGGCATAAAGAACGGTGCTCAGTGTGATATTTCTTTCCTCATTCAGTTCCTGCACAAGACAAGGAAGAAAGCACCGGCTACATGGGGATGAGATGCACCACAAAGACGGCGATTTATTCAGGCAGGAAGACGTCCAACCTGCCCAGTGTGATGAGCCCCCGTGAGAAGTGGCTCCATGTGCTGCAGAACAACATCGACTGTAAGTGGAGCTGCTTCATTAATCTCTGTGGCCGGACTGTGAAAGCACTGAACAACTGAGAAGTTACTGAGCCTTCCCGCAGGTGGCGCTAGTAGCAGTCAGTTGGATCCAGAACTTTTGAAATTTCATTTAGGACCAGAATATTTTTGCAACATTTTGCTTCAGTCGCATATTTTGATTTTTGAGGTTGCTGTTATTTCAATGCTGCTTATTTGTAGTTAATCATGTTTTTCGTCACCATATTTGATCATGGGAGAGGCCACAATATGTAGCTCGTATGGGAGGTTTTTTATATTTTAGCTCAGAGCAACTGGAGCCACTCCAAAACCACCGACTTTTTATTGTTGCACATATGAAAATACTCGCGTAGTCTTCAAACCTACACTGCACCCGGTCTCCAAACTCAACTAGAGTCATGTCTGCAGGTGTGAGGAGACCTGATGTGTGCCTGTATTTCCTTATAAACCTGTCATCACCCGATGCAAAATGCTGCACCAACATTCCGGTACATGTTCTCTTTCAGCCATCGCTGAGGTTCCGTCTGACATCCTGAAGCCGGTCCTGGAGCGATGCAGCCCTGAGCAGCTGCGCCGCATCGAGCAGAAGAACCCGGTAACTTGTTTCACAATGTTTTTACACCCAAAAAAAAACATCTCTGTGGCTTTTCTACATCATTACGTCATTATTTCAAATATTTGCTCATTGGTCTGACTGAAAGGAAAGTGTACCCGGCTAGGTTGTTTACATGTTTTGACATTAGATGCAGGTAATCTGGATAAAACTAGAGTCCAAATAGAGTTAAGATACTTATTTTGCATCATTATTGCCAATAAATCTCGATAGAAACTGCTGAATGAAGCTACATTGACATGTTTTTCATGGGATTGCAGTAGAACATTTGCTACTCGTGAAAAGTACACGAGGACAAACTATGTATTAATCTGGCTCAATCACTACATGTTCAGAGTTTCCTGGAGGACTTGGACAAGCTCTGGATGAGTCACTGCAAGTGGGACTTCAGGCACGAGACTCCTCTTGATTCCGAGTCCTGGAGGGAATTGTACCGGCGGTTGCACGACGAGCGAGAGGAGCGACTGAAGAGGCTCACGTCTCGCATCACGTCTGCACACGCCAACAAGCACAAAGGCAAGCGGGTCTTTAACCGCATCGTGCTCGCCGAAATTCAAACTGCCGTCCAGTGGATTTATCTAGTTCCTGTTCAAAACATCGGGTTTGGACTCGGGATATTCAGTGTTTCAACGAGTACATTTCCTTCCACAGGAAGGCTGGTGAAGATGATTGACGTCAAGCCAGCCAACGTTTGGCTCCTTTGACTGTAAAATGCAGCGCATGTTGGTGTGTGGAGGGTTTTTAATCTCCAGGTAAACAACTACAAATTCACTTTTACAAGTGCTCAAACCTTTTTCACCAATAATATCTATAATAATAATTAAAAAAAAAAATAAATTCTTGCTTTGGTCAGATCTTGAAACGTCACCATCTGTTTTTGTGTCCTGTGTCCTTGTTTTGCAGAAATCGCTCTGATGATGGCCATTCCCATTATAAGCAGAGCAACTGGGCAACATCACCTTTGTTCAGGACATACTGTCCTGTTCTGTTTGTGGTGAAATTAAAAAAAAAAAAAAACCCAAATACTTTGTGTTGTGCTCTTTTACAAAGACAGACATGTTGTGTGGTACGTTGATAAATATATGAATTCAGCATGTAGAGATTAATAGATATGAATCTGTATCTCGATACAACCCAGATATCAAAAGGTTATTGAATCAACACTGTGATTTGGTCAGGCTGAGGATTGAGATCAACATTGATGTCAGAACATTGACAATAATGGTGAAGTTGCTCGCCATGATCAACATTGAAATATATTATCTGAAATATTTAAATCTTGAATTCAATTCGAAATTTGATGGGGAGCCAGTGCAGAGAATATAAAGTAGGAGTATAGTGAGACCGTCTGCTAGATCCTGTTAAAAGCCGCGCTGCAGCATTTTGAACCATTTGAAGTCGGTTCAAAGCAGATTTGTTAAAACAAGTAAAAAGGGAGTTACAATAATCTAAACGAGACGAGATAAAGGCATTAATTACCACTTCGAGATCAGAGTTGGATAAAATTGGCCTTAGCTTGGCGATGTTTCTCAAGTGGAAAAAACAGTTTTTGACCAAACGTCTCGAATGGCTGTCGAGGGACAGAGACTGGTCAAACCAAACGCCAAGATTTCTGATGCTCGACTGAACCGCGGAGCCCAGAGAACCAAGGTGGTTGACAATTGAAGAGATTTTCTGCTCTGGAGCAATAATCAAAGTCTCAGTCTTTTTAGGATTGAGCTGAAATTGAAATTGAAATTGAAATTGAACTGAAGTCCACGAGAGCAGCATAAAACAGGTACATGAGATCTTTGACGCACCCAAACACTTAAAATCGGGCGTTTAGAAAGTACTTTGGCTTTTACAAGAAAGATGATAAACTTGACAAGACGTAGGCTGTTTGTGAAGAATGTCATGCTGCTAAATGTGAACTTGTGTTCAGCCCAGCAGGTGGTATTGACAATATCACTATATTATTGTGATAGCAGAGGCTGCTTCTTCATGAACATGTGGACTAACTGGTCTTCCTGGGGGGGAAAAATGGGGATAAAAAAGCCACATTAATTCATGCACCAAGTTAGGTGTTAGCAGTGAAAGTTGCATTTACAGACAAATGTTTTCAAAAGTGTATTTTATTTACCGGAACATAAAATTATTTCCTCTGTTATTTACATTGAATATGACTCAGTGAGAGTGGTCGGTTTACAGCAGCTGCTTTTGCCAAATCGGTTATGAAAGACCTACCATAATTGTGAAAGATTATTATTTTTATTATTTTTATTTGGAATCTTAGTTTAGTATCTGTCTGGTCGTCAGGCTGTCAGGTTTGTCTTTATTTGAAACACCGACCTCATGGATTTACAGACAAAAACACAACTCAGGCTCTTCAGCTGGTTTCAAAGCGTGACATTTATTCACACATTGGATAAAGAGGTTAACAGCACAGTATAGTTTTATTGGTAACTTTGTGATTTACAAGCCATGCAGTGTAATGGCAGAAATTGGTGGCACAGAATAAAGGTTTCTTGTCTACTGTTTATTTATGAGGTTTTTTTATTTGAAGCTTCGGGTCAAAAGTCACACAGAGAACAGAACTGTCTCCATGAAAGTGAGCAGAACTGCGCAGACACAGGATATTTGTACCTGCCTTGAATCAGCGCAGGTGACAAAGGTCAAACAGTGAGATTAAGGAGGGGTCAGTTGGTAAAGTTCCCCTTTCGCAGCATGATTTGCAAACTTGCATCTTTATTTAATCTTGCTGACATACATGAAACAGGATTCACACCAGCACTTCTCCCAAAGCAGGAGGTGTTAGTTCTATTAGTTCCGTGAGTTTTATGCTGAGTGTATGTCTCAAAAGTTTCTACAGTTTGTCTGCATTTTGCATTTAACTTTTGCATAACAAAAGGGAACGGTTAAACAGTTTTCCAATATATGACTTTTGCCTCAACACTAGAAAAACACAGAGGTTGTCATTGCCTTAAACACATCCTCACCATACTACTAGCAGAGTACTGGACACACCGATGGATAGTTGAAGCAAAACACTGCTTAAGCAGTGTAGAAATCGCCGTTCCAGGTGATGTGAAGAGGAGTATTTCTGAGCACCTTCTTGAGCCTCTCACAAACATCTTTTTGGACCCTCTTCCTTATCTCGTCTGTGCCAATGGGGGACGGTATCATCAGATCTCTTTTCACCTCGCTCTCGCGTCTCAGCAGGTTGCTCACGCTCTCGGCTTCAGCACAGTTGCCGTAGGGCCACTCCCTGCTCTCCTCTGTGGGCAGGCCGAACATGTTGGCACACGATCGGCAGGGATCCTTCTTTTTACCGGTGTCAAGGTCAAACGTCTCGCATCTGACATACTGGGGGAGCTTGATGGCCCCGTCAAACATCGGGGTGTCTTTCATCTTCCACTTGTTTGACAGGAAGGTCATGACCGCACCGGATACATAATCATCCCAGGGGCCGCAGCAGGATGCAGCGATCATGATAGCGCGGGGATTGTAGCCAGTGGTGGACATGGAGACGCCGTAGTGTCTCCTCGAACTCGGATCCTTGGAGTTCTGGGAGACGCAGATGCTTGACGACACGGGGAAAGTTGCATCCAGGCTGTTGACGATGTCTTGCAGGCTCGTCTTCACTCTGGCCTCGTTTTCTGGTTTTTCCTTCAAAATGACCTGCAACAATATCAGGATTTCCACAATGGCTCACACCTTAACTGAGAAGTTTTGAACATTTTTGCCTTTTATCCTCAAATCTGGGTGTGTGAGGGAAAATAGATAGTTGAATCTAAAAACAAACTGAAGGGCAAATAAAAAAAGGTTTTTTGCAGGACTAATGTACAACTTGTAGCCTGTCAGTGGACTTTAGTTCCCTTCTGGCCGCTGCGGCTCAGTAGGTAAAGTTGGTTCACTCCCTCTCTCCCCCTTTATTGAGGCGTGTGTGAGCACTTTCATCATAGTTTAATAGCACGGTTATCTCCAGATTGTGCCAACAGGAGAATGTTCAAGTGGTCAAATACGCTATAAACCGAAATTCCTTTTTTGCACTGAACACAACACGACTCACCAACTGTGGGATTGGGAGATCACACACTCTTACCAACCGACTCCGACCTGCTCCGTACGTTTAAGAGGCGGCAAAGTGAGGAATCCCTTCAGATTGTTGTTTCCAGTGCGGCAGATATACGCAAGCCTTACCATGTCCAGCACACTGGAGAATGGAGTCCTCTTGGGGAGCTGGGACAGATGTTTCACGGGCCTGGGATATTTCTCCAGCAAGCCCTGTAACATCTGGTTATCAGGGATAATTTCTGCTGGAGAAAACGGGACGTTGCAGATTTTCGCCAGGAAGAAGATGCTGTGCAGCATCTGCGGAATGAAGGAACGCAAACATGCAAAGTATTGTCACGGGTTTTAAAAACAGCCACCGGCCAACAATGCAGTGAAACTGCTTCCTCAAGTACCTCGTCCATCAAGAGTTTTGTTTCATTTGTCTCACACCACAGCAGCATCTTGTAAATGAGCTTGTAAGCGTTCACGCGGTAGGCGTGCTGCTGTTCCAGAAACTCTTCCCATCTAATAAGAAAAAAAAAAGGAAAAACCCAAGTTGAACAGTAAATGATTGCACTGCGATTCAACAGCCAGAACTTCAGAGACGCTCAGTGACTCACCTGGCTTTATTTTGGTCGGCCTGTTAAAAAGTCAGGAAAACAGAAAGCCGCAGAGTTAAAACGTTTCCCTCATCATAGTTTAAAAGTTATTCCAATCACAAAATGTTCAAGGCGCGGTAAGATACAAGTTGCAGTACTCACCATGGCTGTGCTGTAAGAATGAAACAGAAAGTATTCTGTGAGTCGGAGTTATTTATAAGCCCCCTCCCACTGGAGGTTTTTTTCTCCCCCATGTGATTTACTGGAAGCGCTCGGTCGGTCCAGCCACTGTGATCCGACATCAGGCTCACAACAGAAGAGATTTCAGAGTAGAAATGAGCATTAATGAGCATTAGTGGAGTTTCAGAATAGAACCTCATGGTTCAATTATATGTAAACAGAATAAGAGTCTCAGGGTTGTGTTGCATTCACTTCTCATGAGAAGCTTGTTCATAAAGAAATCAGTGTCCTCTTTGAAATGTTACCATTTATAGTTTGGCCGGATTATGGGCCCGGCCTGACGCTTCACACCCCTGCTTTGTGTCCACATTACACCACCCAGACCTCTGGGGTCGTCTTGCTTTGTGTTCCCAGGAGTCCGATCTTATCACTGATAACTCACTGGATGAAGAATGTTCCGTTTCAGTTTCTGCCTTTCCGTGAATACAGGCGAGCAAAAACATGCATTTGGTGACTAACAATGTGCCTGTTATTATGTGTGTGTGTGTTGTGACAAGCTGTGGAGGAAATACTTAAGACAACACAAGTCTAATTTATATACACTTTATTTGGTCAGTGATTGTGTACGTGGAAATGAGCTGGACAGGAAGTAGTTGTCCTCGTCCTGAAATTCTCAGGCTGTTCAGTGATCATGCTGCATCGACTCTCCTGCCTCGAGAATATAAACACAAGGACAATTCAGCAACAAACTTGTTCATCTAAAAGCAGTAGTAGTAGTATTGCGCGTCCAGCTGTGTGTCGGCATCGGCGTGAGGAAGAAGATGAAGACAGTTTCTGCTGCGTGCGTCAATAAAGCAGTCAATAAACATGGGTCAACAATATCCAGTCACACACACACACCCCTTATGAGTGTGCTGGTGACTTAAGACTTTGCATGAATGCGGCCTTGTTTTGTTGGACCATCCGTTTAAAGTCGTCATCCAAACGCTGTCCCACAGGTCCCGCCTTCACGCGTCTCCAGTCTGCCTCCGTCTGGACACAATAAAGAGAGAAAGGCTCGTGTGAGTCACCCCGGCATCGCGAGTTCTGCCCGGTCACGGTACCGCTGCGATTTCTCACCATGTCTTTGAACGCCTCGCCATTGTAGTAGCTCTCCGATGCAGGATAGTCGATCTTCTTGTCGCGCAGGACCTGGTTGAGATCTGGCGCCACCACGTGCAGCTGGTCTCCGTCGTAGCCGTACAGCTTTTTGTCCTCGCACGTCATCAGCACCAACTGGTGGCGGGGGCAAGAGATGCCCTTCACCACGCCCACGACCCTCATGTGCACGATGTCACGGAGGTAGAACTTCCCCCAGCCGTTGGCCTCCTCTGGTGCCTCCGTGTCGTAGACGGTGTCCTCCAGCCCGCAGATCGTCAATGTGGCGCCGGCCGGTTTCCTCAAGGGGAACTCCTCGAATTTGTGATTTAATACGAAGCTGGAAACCAACTGCAGATAATCCTGACCTGGCGACCCCGATGAGAAAACGACAAATGAATCGAAAACAACGCCAAGAAAGCTGAACAGTCAAAACGCATACAGTTTGTGGGCTTCACCTATGACTCTGTCGCAGGGTTCCAAATCCTTCATGGCACTGAAAAGACAAGGGCACTTTAAAATGATCCATCAATACCCTCATGGGGATTATGACCACCAAACACAATGCTGCATTTATTCAAAGGGTCTCTATACATTTTTGCCTCTAACAAAACAAAAGAAACAGAAAATTGTTATACTTTACCTCATAAATGTTGGCGTTGCCATCTTGTCTCTATGTCAGCTCCTGAAAAGAAACGCATACAGTATTAACATCTTTATTACACTTCATGTTCTAATTTATGTTTTAAACATGTGTGTTTCGATCAATGGTTTTAAGTCCCAGGGATTTTTTTCCGTGTATAAAATATAAGTTGATTTTCCCATTATTTAAACACAGATAGTGACACGTTTCATAACTGTTACACTCACTACACATTATCAAAAAAAGTTCGAGCCTCGTTAGCTTAGATTTCTTTAGTTTTGTCTTTTTTTAATCATTGTAGCTTCTAAGTAATTCAATCCAGATGATATCCACTTTGTCATATGAGACCTGTACACCCTGTATGAACATGATCAACTGAACTCACCCACAACATAATGACTTGTAAAGCAAAATTCTGTCCACCTAATTAAAACAATTTAAAACATATTGAGATTACAATTATTTTTTATTAGTAGTAGTAGTAGTATTACGTTCTATAGTGAATTTAAAGAACATATTAAAACACGAGAGGAGCCAGCTGAGGTGGCTCGGGCATCTATTTCGGATGCCCCCCGGACGCCTCCCTAGGGAGGTGTTCCGGGCATGTCCCTCCGGTAGGAGGCCTCGGGGCAGACCCAGGACACGCTGGAGGGACTATGTCTCTCGGCTGGCCTGGGAACGCCTTGGGGTGCCACCGGAGGAGCTGGAGGAAGTGTCTGGGGCGAGGGAAGTCTGGGCAACTCTGCTCAGACTGCTGCCTCCGCGACCCGGCCCCGGATAAAGCGGTAGCCAATGGATGGATGGATGGATATTAAAACACTAAATAACATAAATTCTCAAAAGCAATCAAAGTGCCGAGATGTTTAAATAACTATTCCAGAAAGAATAATGAGAGTCTTTGCTTCCCTGGTCCCGAAAATAAAACTCTAATTTGCATTTGTAATAGGCAAAAACTGTATAATTACCTGTCATAGAGTTTAAGATTACATGAACGTGTCATTTGTGATCACTGTTAAAGTTGTTTGTTTTTGTTGTGTTTGCAGTGTTTGGATTTTTCCCTATTTGTTATATAATAAATAAAATAAATAAATAAACAACAAAAGCTTTGTTCGGCTGTGGCATTCACATACGCTGCATATTCTTGCAGAAATGCAAACACCGAGTGTTTGAATAGCGCCGCATGCAGGTTCGCGTTATATATTTATACACAAGTAAACTCGTGTTATTCATGACAACGTAACTTGTGAAAGCGAAACCAAAAGAAACACGGCGGCACTGCACAACAATGGCGATAATATGAGCGATATGTGGCCAGAGCTGTTCATCAAACCGACATCAGTTCCCACGGAGCAGATTAGAAATGCTTATAGGGAATAAATCAAGCTGGAAGTATTTACTCACCACCACCACGTCTGCTTGCCACCACCGGACTGACGTCGACGTCACACCAGACAATTTTATAGAAGTGTGGCCACGCCCCCTTGTTGCTGCATTCATGTACACGAGAAAAAGTAGTAATTTATCCACTCAATCGCGTGTCGGTTTGAGGAGCGACAATAAAGCTCCAGAAAAGACGCTCGTTTTAAACGGAACCACGGGCGAAATTAAAGAGCTATAAGGGAGGAACACAGGCAGTAAAAACAGAAGGACGGGTTTAATATGAAGGGGGGGAAAAGAAAGGAGAGAAAAAATTCCAAACGCCTTTACACAGAGACAGTATTTCTTCATCAATAATCAATTCCCATGACAACATGAAATAGTATTGGTCTCAGAGAGTCTCAAACAATATTTTAATTGATTCTTAAATTTCAGCAATAAAACTCCCAGCAACAATACAATGTGATTCAGACCCTGCTATCTTCTCTGTAAAAGTGGAAATCTGTATGTTCTTGTTAATATCTGTTTCTAATTGATTTTTCTGTACAATCATATACATTACACACACACACACACAGACACACATCACGCACACACACACACACACACACACACACACATAATTACAAGTAATTAAAGTTATTTTTGCAAAAACATATTTAGCCAAAATAAACAATCTACATTTAAGTGTACATACATACATACATACATACATACATACATACATACATACATACATACATACATACATACATACATACATACATACATGCATACATACATACATCTTCTATATTATATCATTAATATGCCTGAAAGAGGTAGGAAGAAGTAAAAAGGAAAACATATCTCATTCTACCCCTTATAGAATATTCAATAGTCATAATTTATAATTATCTTTATGTCTTAAAGATATAGAGTAGTATATGTGTTCATATCTACAGTAACAATATCATCTAATTTTGGTTCACTGTATTTTGTAGTTTATATAATTGTTAGAGAATCCATCAAACTCCGAGCCAAACTCTAAATCTACATTTTTGTCATGGACCGATTCTGGGAAATAATAACATGATTATTAAGGCCAATTTCTTTTTCCATTTTTAATTTCTTTTTTTATTTTAAAGAATATAATGATATTATTAGGGTCTGAGCACCTAGAGCATAGGAATTCGCTGGAAAATTCGAGTTCAGCTCCAGCCTGAGACTTCAGGTTGGACGAAGCAGTGCAGAAGATGATTGTTTCTAATCTATTTGATCCCCGAGACACATATTTAAATGTGAAAACTTGAGGTTAAAATCACATGGCTTTCCTGCCAACATGTCACAGGTTCAAAACCTGCCTTACAGTGACACCTACTGGACAAACAATGCATCACAACCAAATGCCAAACAAACGAGGCCCACGTTTGACTGCTTTTCAAATGTTTAATGATGCAGAATGAGAAACCTTTCAGGAAACGACTGCTCCTTTGTAGGCGAGATAATAGCTCCAGTTTACATGCCATTTTATCAAATTGTTGAACCAGGTCCACTGAACACGGTGATTCAAGCAGTGACGGAACATCTGAGGAGGATATTTCCTGATTAATGTTGATGAGCATAAAATTCTACCTCGACCATCCAACATGATCCAAAGTCCACAAGTAAGGAAATATTTTAGTTTTTAATAAATGTAAATCAGGGTGACAGGATTGTCACTAAACACACCTGGATTTTTCATTTCCCTACAGAATTACTAATGTGCCAACAGTGACGTGCGTCTGAGTTCGGTGTTTACAAACTGGACATTTCAGACACACACACACACACACACACACACACACACACACACACACACACACACACACACACACACACACACACACACACACACACACACACACACACACACACACACACACACACACCGTTCATATAAACAATATATTGTTGTCTTTCAAGTATTTATTTGCATGTGTGGAAAATATAACAAAATAAATGTATTTGAAAATAAAACTGCAAATTGCAAGTTTAGTGAATATTTGTTTTTATTGATATTTAGAGATAAAGTTGCTTTGTCAAGCATCACGATACATTTTAATGAAGCGTCAATGGTCTAAGCAGTGTAATCCTTGAAGTTGCTAAACCAGAGTACGCGGATAAAAACATTTAGTGGCTCCGTCCCCAAGACAACTGACATGTTTTGCTCTGATCATATGTGAATGTAACCCTTCTTGACTTAGCATAATCAAACCCTCCTTCAGACTGAAGACACAATGACTGTCACACAAACTATTCAAGGCATGAAAAAGAAAGAAACAATCACCCCTTCAGAGAAGACATTAAGGACAAATGATAACAGAACAAAACATCACTCAAAAGATTATTAGTAGTAACTCCCTCCACACAGATAAACTCACACAGGTTTGAAAGCAGGATGTCGACAAAGCTCACGATCCGAGAAGAAACTCGGTCCCAGAAGTTACAATTCATTGGGATATCAATTGATTTCAATATCATTTTTGTACATGGGCTGAATACATTGTGGGAGATAAAACTCACCGTCCCATTGGTATCTACTCATTCTCAACAATTGATGAAGTTCTTCACGAACTTCCCTTTCAGCCTCCTGTCTGCCTTCAATGGTCGCCTCAGCTTTGAAACGTACCTGCTCTGTGGCTTCTGCCTCATTTTCAAGCAGTTTGCTGACACACTCAACTTCAGCACAGTTTCCATACGGCCATTCCTTTCTTTCATTTGTGTCAAAACCAAACAAATTCCCACAAGATCTGCAGGGGAATTTGGCTTCATGATCACTGATGTTGTATGTTTCACACCTGACATTTTCAGGAAGCCTAATGGTCCCGTTGAAAACTGGCCTTGGAGACCCTCTTAGGTTATAGGACAACACTGCCCCAGCCACGTGTTCATGCCAGGTCTGTAAGCAGGACACAGCAACCATAATTCTCCCTGCCACCTTACCGAAGGTGGACAAGGAGACTCCGTAGTACCGGTTTGAGTCTGGAGCGACGATTCGAGAGACACACAAGGTGGTGGACAACAGCTTCTTTGATGGAGCACCATCGAGCCCTTCAATGAACTCAACGAACTGCTGCAGCTGGTTCCTTATTTCACCCTCATTCTCTTGTCCAAACTGGTGCACAATCTGTAAATAACCAACAAAAAGTAAATAACCAACAACCATATGTATATATACATATATATATATATATATATATATATATATATATATATATATATATATATATATATATATATATATATATATATTCTCTCACCATGTCCAGCACACATGAAAATGGGGCTCTCCGGGGTAGTTGAGAAGAATACAGCCGAAAAGCTTCAGGGTAGGAGGCCTTCAAACATTCACACATATCCCCATCATCCACAATGCTCTCAGGACTGAACTGAGGGTTGTAGAGCCTTCCCAAAAAGAAGATGCTGTGGAGAATCTGAACATACAAATGTTGAAGTCACATGAGACTCTTCATATACGAGACACTCTATCACACTATTGTGCTTTATTAGGGCCTCAACATCAGACTGACCTCGTCCACTAATGGAGTGGTGTCTTCTTCAGTGTCTTCACTCCAAAATACCATTACTTCAATAAGTCTAAATGCGTTCCTTCTGAATCCAACATCACGATATGCGAGATACTCTCCACTAAACAAACAAACAAACAAACAAACAAACAAACAAACAAACAAACAAACAAACAAACAAACAACAGCAAGATGTAACTTATTTTCAGAATGCAATGGTAAACTTTTGTATATTAGGAAGTCACTTGACTTACCGTCTACTGTCTCCGGGAGCCTGATGTAATTCAGAAATAAGAAAGAAAATAAGCTTTATCACATACAGACATGTATATATATGTCTCTCTCATATATATATATATATATATATATATATATATATATATTTATATATATATATAAACCACTGAAAAGAAGAAGGGACTCACCATCGTAACGAGTTCAAAGGAAATGAAACTAAGAAAGAAGGTCCCTCCTTTTCACTAAAAGCTCTTCCTTGTTGGATAACATGCGTCATACTCAGAGCAGTGCAGCTCAGCGCTGTTGAACATGTGAAGACATTGAGGCAAACAGTGGTAGTTTCTGGGTGTGGCTTAATGAAAAAACTAGTATTGTTCCAAAGCAGTTATGCCCGATAGAAACTGTATCAAACTGCTGCTTTCAGAAGCAACATTTCCAGCTCAGTCATCACTATAACAAAATGTGGATCATTATGATCATGCTTTGATTGTCAAAGAAGGTTGGTAATGTAACAATTCAAAATGTTTTCTTTTTTGCTATTCTCTACATTACCATTTTCCAAAGTTAATTGTATTTCCTTTTCCCCCAATTACTTTTTGTCTTCTTTTGTGGTTCTAGCACATATATTAACGTTCCCATCCATACACGTATTGATTTAAACACTTTACAACACACCCAAAAGAAGACTGAGCTGCAAAACACTGCTGGACTCCGGTACAGAGACATCAGTGGCTGCCAGAGGTCTTTTTGGGCAAGGCAGCAATATGCAAGGAGCTGATTGATAGAAGAGAAAGTTAGATTTAATCATGTCCAGCATTAGTTTATGTTATTTTTCTAAGTCGTCATCATCATCATCCTCATCACAGTTGTCATTTTACTAGACTGATTAACTATAGACTTTTCAGACTGTTGGGATCTCACAAGACCACAGAAAAGTTGGTTCATTTCTAAGGAAAGACCATCTCCATTTGTCAAAATGTACAGTCATGACATGTGAAGTGTGACTCAGGAATCTGCCTGAGCTCCACACCCAGCAGGGGGTCCAGTTGTCACTGCAGTCCCATGGAAATCCTCCTCCACCACCATGCACTCAGCAGAGGCCCCAGGGTCCGACGCCTTCCGATCCAACAACCAAACCCCCTCTTCAAAGATGTGAAGGAAGTGGTAACAAACAACTGGGCCTTACCTGAGACTAGTTAAACCTGATGCTATGATAGAACTGTTTACCTTTTATGAAGATGTGTTGACTCTATTACAGTGATTGAGTTCTATAGATAATGATACTAGGAGCAGTTATCAACCTGTAAACCAACGTTAGCTCTGCCACAGACACAGGGTCTGCATGCTGATCTTTGCTTTACTAACTTGTTAACTCACAATCCTACACAACGCCATCTGACGACTCCTGACATTTTATAAAACAAGTCTCATTCACATCAACTCATTCTAGGAATGGTCCTTTAGCAGAGACACACAGGAAGCAGATGCTAAAGACTAGCTTCCATTGCTCACCCGGCACTGATCAAATTACATTTTTAGTAACATAATTAATAACTATCTTTAATAATTAGTAATCATTATCGATAGCCAAATTGTCAACACACAACATAAATGGTACCCCGTGCCTGAACTCACTACATAAATGGTACCGAGTGATTCTTATGAAGTAAGAAATCCCTACAAGACAGTCATATGATATTTATACCACACGCACGCCTCAAAAACCCTTTTGTGTAAACTGTCATAGTAACATCACTGTTCTTAGAACTGCTTATATGCATTTTATAGAATCAATTATTTTGTCATTTCACCTTGTTTTGCACAGCTGCCTTCATGTTTCACAAGCAACTGTGTCGTAACAGGGAATTTGTTTATGAACAAAACTTATTAACTTCTTTTGTACAGATTTGTTTTTACCGTGCATATGAATGAATGAATCAAAGAATCAAACAGTGAATGGTATTTTTATTCAGCTCACACGCTCCATTTCAGCCATGTATGACAATCTGCTTTATATCAAATCAAACTATATTTGATTTGATATAAAGCAAATCAAACATTTGAGCAGTTTTTTTTAATAGTTCTGCGACAGAAATTGCTTTACACACACACACACACACACACACACACACACACACACACACACACACACACACACACACACACACACACACACACACCATTAATCACAATTCTCTTGAAGTTTCCTCCCTGAAATACACAGATTTGTTTGGCTGCGTGGCATCACATGCGGCGGCTCAACTCGCTCTCAGTTGGCCTGCGGGTTTCCTCGTTTCCAGTCCAGAAGCTTCTGACAGCGTCTGGAACCAACCTACCGCTGAGCCCCGGTATATTTATTAGGATTCACAGAATCCATGTAAAAACCCTCAGAGACGATGGAAAACCAGGTTTCTGTGTAAAGTTGCATCGTCATGTCACGAGACCTCGATGGACTTGATGCCTGCAACAACAAGAAGAGGATGGTCAGTGGAGGATCCTGTGGTGCTCAGCTTGAACACAGCACAACAGATAGAAATACTTACTTCTTCTCAGTCTGCTGTTTTTGAGACTCTGCAGGAATCGGGATTTATTTGCCGTCACGAGTTTATGATGCTCCTGGTCCAACTTCCTCCCCACAGGACCTTGTCTTACTTTGTCCCAGTCCTTCTCGGTCTAAACGCAACAGACGACGTCAGACACGAACCCGAATCCTTCCAACAGCCCACGACCGACTTCTCACCATATCTTTGAAGGCCTCTCCGTTGTAATAGGTCTTGGACGCCGGATACTCAATCCCCTCGTCACGCAGCTGTGTCAGGCCGCCAGGCGCCACCAGGTGCAGCTCCTCTCCGTCATAGGCGTAGACCTTCTTGTCCTCACACGTCATCAGAACCAGCTGGTCGCACGGGCACGAGGTGCCCTCCACTGCGCCGATGACTTGCATCTTCACCTCATCCTCAAGGTAGAATTTGCCCCAGGCGTTCACCTCGGCTGGCTGGCCTCGGTAGATGGTGTCCTCCACGCCACCGACTGTCAGCGTGGCGCCGGCTGGACGGGCGAGAGGAAACGTCTTGCCTCGTAATTGGGAAACCGTGTTTGAGACCCAGGTGTGGAGGAAGCTTCCTGTAACACGTGGACATGGAGAGTTAAATTGAATAAAAGTGGAAAAATTCAACAATATACTATTGTTGAATTTGAGAGCAGGGTGTGTGTAATAGACCTGTTTTTCCATTGCAATGTGGGAAGTCGGACCAGTTTGACAGTGGCCTGAAACGTAACAAAGAAGAAATCCTGTGAGAATAAACAAAAGCACTTGACCAAAATATTAAGTGCAAAATGCAGGACGTCAATGGCTGCCATAATGAAGATAATAGTTCACTAATAATAGTTCACCCTTCACTCCTGCGGTTATCAAAAAAACAAACAAACTACCATTGCCATAGTAACCCGTAAACACAACATTGAAAGCCTCAGCAAAGAAACCACTTCATACATGAGTCACTTGTGAGTAAAAACATTTCCCTGCAGTGTGAACAAAGCTTTAGTCTCATAAAAACCGGTTCCTGGTACGCCCAAGTCATGACATGTCCATTTTCATGTGACACAGGTTTTGTTGGATGGAAGATTCAGGTGGACTGTATTTCCAACGTGGATCTAGTTTACCGTCCTGGATGGAGATTTGGCCATCTGGGCGAGATCTTATAAAATGTACAGTTTAAAAATTCCATTTCCAGTTTCCAAGGAGGTATAAATCTTCTTGATCATTCATCCACGGATCAAAAAATTCAGAGAACTGTTCAACTCTGATCTTGTCCAGTATTCTTGTGAAAAGTGTCAAACCTTGTCTTCATTTCTCTTTTTTCTTTTAAATCTTCCTTGTGTAACTCGGAAACTGCTGATTGAAGGTGACCACTCAGTTCCTCGGACTCCTGCGCTGCGTCAGTCGGGATCTTGAAGATAAACGAAAGGTTTCCCCTCCAAACACTGCTGCTGTTCTCCTCTGAACTCATTTGACCAAACGTTCGCCTCATCTCTGCCCTTCCTGGTTTGACTTGTTTTGATGTGGTCCAACTTGTTACTCCGCCCCGAGTCCTACTTCGGGTAAACCCTAACTTTAATTATTTACTTCTTTTTACCTTTTAAAACTTGGCTCAACTGATGAATCATTACAAAGCGAGCACAGAGACAAGATCAGGTACCCACGAACATTTAACGGCGATTCATTCTCCACGAAACTGAACCCAGATCCTCCCACGCCATCTGGTCTCTTCTGGCTCTGTGTGAACAACATCCTTGAGTTGCATTTCAAGAAATATGTCATAGGAATCATCATCATCATCATCATCATCATCAGTGAGAAGTCCACATCACCCATGATATGTGCGTGTGTAGGTGGGTGTGTTGTTTGTAAACGTTCCACGTCCTGGAACATGAATGTTCTCTCACGTCGGGGCAGTTGAGCCTCCATTTTGTTCCTGTCGTTTCAGAACACGTCTCAGCGTGCTGGGAATTGTCTCGTCATCAGACCAGATCCACGTCGGTGGTGCGGAGCGTGCTTCCACAGTCAAGATTGTGATTTTCAGGTTTCCATGTGTCTGATGAGCGGTCAATGCATCGCAGACAGAAAATTCCTGGAGCAAAGCGGCCACTTCTCTCAGGTCACACTCAACGTTTCAAATGGAATAAAAAATTTTTATCCACTTTGTGTTGAAGCTCATGTTTGCTGCCTCGGTAAATGCAAATGCTGTACGCACATTGTTTTGCATGAATCCCAAAGGTTCTACCTGGTCAGACGCCCAGGATGTTATAAAGTGATTATAAAGGATGTTGAGTGTTGCTCATATAATGATAAACTCTCTTCGATTAAAGAAAATGGTGCTTACTGTAAAACACTGTCCATTCTTGCTCTCTGGTACCTGCAAAACAACAATCACTGTTAAAATGTAAAATAGCTGTCAATGTAATAAGTATTTATTAAAGTACAGTAAGATAGTAATAAGAAACAATAATATCATAGTATTCACTTGTCGAGAGAGTGTGCATATCACACCATTAATGGAAAGTACTGGGCTGAATAATTAAAATAGTCTCAGTTTAAATGCTGATAACAGACACTGAGTGTGTGTGTCACACGTTTCCTTTAAAATCTGTGTTTTTCAGCCAATAAATGCAAAACTGCATTAAATAGACAAATGTGTTTAAATCCTGTGGTATTTATACAGGTTCCTTTACTCCTCTGTTGTAAATAGTTTTGTTTTCCTGATGTTTCCTTTCCAGTGTATATGTTGTATTAATCAAGATTGTACATACTTTATTAACTTTCCATTTCTTTATACTTAGAGTCAGTTATTACTACTATGTGGGGAGCAATGCTGTTAATAAGTCCCATTTGGATTAATAAAGTATTTATAAAGGACTTTTTAGTCAGATGCATAAATCGATCATATACATAATAGGTTTAGTAATTCTGCATTTTCTCCTTCAATCTGTATTATTTGTTGCACTGTTTGACACCATAATCTTAACTTCTTGCTTTTTCTTGGTCCACTTATTAGTCATGATACTGCACACTCACATTGCTAAACCTGTATTTTTTAATGACGATAGATAAGAGCGTTCTCTTCCTTATCACAACTCAACAGTTTAACGAGAAAAACAGTCAACATGCTCAGCCACACCCCATCACTACATTCACAACTAGTATTTTTTTTCCATTATTTATTACTTAAATTAGTTTACTAGTGTTTCTTTCAGATCACTATTTCTTTAATCTATGATAATTATTTGCATGGTTCATGTCTCGAAAAGTCCACGAAATACACATTTTAACATAAATTTAATTCAGTTTCCTTCTGGAATAAGGACATTCCCTGACAGTTTTGTATTTCCCACCATGGGTTTCGTTTTTTAGAAACAGAAAACAAATGGAAAATCCCCAAAGCATTTTGCGCTGCGTCACAACAAAAAGCGGCGTTATTATCAACCGCAGGCGCCCAAACACCTTCAATACCGATAAAAGTCAGTTGTTTTTTGTTTACAAAGTTTTAATTCAGTTCACATGAACACTTTAAAATAAATAAATAAAAATACGCTCTTTTTTATAATCAACGTTGGGGGGGGGGGGGGGGGGGGGGGGGGGGGGACAAACATGCGATGCACAAAATAGACTTATTGTGAAGTAAATAACCCACTAGAAATACTTCCAAACATTGACATTAATATGAGTTAAATAAAGTCAGTTTACCAGAAGAAAGGACGACGTGTGGCCTTTGAGATCTTCTCGGCGAGCATCAAATAACTTCCGCAGTTAGACAGTGGGTTTATTTGCAGCTGCGCCACTCCCAGTCAGTACTACTGGCGTCATCAACGCGCCTCTGGTGGAAAGTTACCCACCGCAAACATGAACCAAACCCCAGACTCAAGGAAGCAAAGTCGCCCCACATGGAAAGAACCTATATAAACATATATGTTTTCATATAGGTTTTGATATAGGTTTTTAAGATATGTGACATATATAAAATTGGCCGTTTTCCTATATTATTTGTACATATATGTGTACACATATACGTGTATACAGGTACCTATGTAGGTACACATATGCACGTATATATGTGTGCATATATGCACCAATATGTTCTTCTTACATAATTGTTTTTTAGTTACTTCTTAGTTATTGCCTTAATAATGTATGACAGTGGCCAAAGTGAGATATGGGCTATATATATGTGGAAATAAAGAAGCAGTACAGGAGACCTATATGGCCTGTATATTCACATATATGCACCTCAATTTTGCCTATATGTGGCATATATACACGTAAATGTGCATATAAACTGCTTATAGGTTTCATATATGTGAATATATGTGCATATATGACAATATATTACTCATATAGGTTCTTTCCATGTGGGGCAACATGTACGCTGACAACAGACAACATGTGTTCAGAAATACAAATGTACAGGAGATTTAAGTAAGAAATGATGGATTACTGAAAAGTTGCCTGCTCTTACACTCACAAGAGTCACACATTACCTGCAAATCCATGTTTTCTTGTTTGTTTGTTTTTGATTAAGGGGGGAAACTGGAGTATCTGGAGAAGACCCTTGTACACACAAGTGTGGTCAATTATCTGGGGATTCTATGTCATGTCCTGAGTCCTTTATTCAAATAAATAACCTTCTGTTCATATTTTATAATGCTCTATTTATCTTATTAAAGGAGGCAGGGTGCAGCCAGGACTGGTGTTTTGTCCATCACTTGGCAAACAGAAATTTACAGACACCAATTGCCTCAATGGTGTTGTTGTACTGTGTGCAACCTGAGTTGCAGGAGCAAACAAATATAGCAGATCATGCAAATAATGGAGAATAGTAGTTGATTAAAAATACAATTAATGGATGGCAGATCATTTCAACATTTTTGTAAAATGTTGTCTATTTAACTCAGGTGCTCTTCATTGAAGATTTAAATTTACACTTCTATGATTTTATTTGAAGCACAGCCACTATAAGCACCTCTTCCACAGATGTGGCTCTTCCCATCAGTCTTTCAGTACAACCTTCCCCTCAGGGCAACACACCTGTTTGGAAGGGAGCTGCACCCATGTAATTGTCATGTGTAATGTCATGGCATGCAACCTTATTGTTCTAAATGGTAATTAAGAATTTTCCTCTATTATGTATGCCGATGTTGTTTTTAAAGACATTTGTGAGGCCTTATCAAGGTTTGACCTGTTCTGTGATGTTTTTAAAGTATTATAAAGTTTTATTTGGCAGATTTAAGGATCCAGTTAACAAACAAAACAAAAATGTAATTTACTCATGTGGTCTCCAAATTAATGGTCCTGGCTTCAAATAATCCCAACATTAAGAAATTGGACCGCCATATTGGATGAGGATTACCTTGCCTCCAGTGTATTCACTTCACTTCAACCAAATAATATCACACTCGATTTTTACTCAAGGTTTTGTTTGTTACATCCTGTATAACAACTGTAACAAACTAAACAATGAAAATCTCGTCAACTATTGCAGCTTGGCTTAGGAACTTTAAACTTTGACCAATTTCATCAGTTAATGCTCAAACATATTTATGTATAAATTCATTAATAACAAACAAGACCATCCAGACAGATTTCACAAACCTTTTTCTGTCATCATCAGATATTCATTCCGACCCAATGAGGAAGTCAAAGAACTTGCCATTTCCACTTTGTTGTACCTCCAAAAGTTAACTTTCTATCGAATTCCGTCTGCCCAAATTCTATGAACAGATCATTAAAATGTTTCCTTCTTTGTCTTTCTATTCAATTATCTCCTGTTATAATAATATATTCCACTAATTCTGTGTTGCTAGTTTGTGTGATTTAAGTGACTCCATCGTTTGTCTTCTATGCTTGTTGTTCCTTCTTCCTTTGTGTTACGACCTGGCTGGCTAGGGATCGGTGTGTAACATAAGACAGATGGAAACCGTCTTTAACCAGGGGAAATTAAGGTTTGTTATTTTATTTTTTATTGTAGCTCATCAATTGGGCTTCTTTCCTCTGCTGCACAGTTTGGTTTCATCTTCTTATAATTTTATATTATATTGTTTTTTTTTTTTTTGGGGGGGGGGGGGGTTGTACGGAAGCGCATTGCATTCACTCGATTAAAAACAGTGATAAGACATTTTACAAGATAGCATAATTATTAGATCTTTATAATATGAGATAACTATGACATGAGGATATCGTATCTACGAGATTACCTGTGTTAATATATATATATTCTTTTTTGTGGATGCAATGCGCTGGGCCAATAAAGAACAAAAATCGAACACTTTTTTTCCCCAAATAGAAGTGAATATGCCGAAGGATTGGTCCTCACCCAAGATGGCGATAATCATAAAGAAGCATTGCGCATGTGCATAAACAGCGGAAGCAGTATTGCGTCAACCGGAAGCTTCCTCGTCCTTTCTGCTCCCGGACTGCCATCATGGTGAGTTCGCCATGAGAGTGTGACAATTAAAATGAGGAATTTCTTTTCATACACGACATTATTTGGTCATAACTACACTCAGACGTGTTGTTAAGATAAGCGTACGCATTAGTGTGGCATTTTTATTTGGTCATTTGTGCAAAGTTGGGTGTTTTTTTCGGCGCAAGATGTCGGTTATCGACAGCGCTACAACGTGGTCGAGCGGGCCGAGATTACCCGGAAAACAGAAGACGCGATCTTCAGTCACAAACTCAATTAAAGCTACCGTCGTCCCGTGTCTTATTATCGCTGCGCTAATGCCTTTCTGCCACAGTTGAAAATGCACTACAACCTAAGCTACTAAGTTAGCTATAGTGCTAGCTGCGTATACATGTTCCGGGGTTACAATAAGCGAACCGTGGCGTTACGTTAAAATGTCATTTAGCCTCAATATTTAAACATAGGCGTAAACCTTGATCATAGTTCATCTAATGTAATCTCCTTCGCGTGTCTGAATCGTGCCTTTTCATGCCTCCTCTCAGGTGTTCAAGCGCTTCGTTGAGATCGGCCGCGTTGCCTACATCTCTTTCGGACCCCATGCCGGCAAGCTGGTGGCCATCGTGGACGTCATCGACCAAAACCGGGTGAGCACTTTTGGGAAGACGTCCTGTGCATGGTTTTGCGTGCCCGTGTTGCCACTGTTGCCCGATTGACGCCGCTCATTGTGCATCCGCAGGCTCTCGTCGACGGCCCCTGCACAGGAGTGAAGAGGCAGGCCATGCCCTTCAAGTGTATGCAGCTCACAGACTACGTCATCAAGGTTCCCCACAGGTGAGTGTGGATGCTCTCTGTCTGAACTGATGGACCCTTCTGCACTCATTTCCCCTCACTAAAAAACCCCCCAAAACGACCTCCTCCATCTGTGTTGTGTGACGTTCACAGCGCTCGCCAGAAGTTTGTGAGGAGAGCCTGGGAGAAGGCCGAAGTCAATGAGAAGTGGTCGCAAAGCAACTGGGCCAAGAAGATCGAGGCGAGACAGAAGGTAAGAAGCTGGCGTCATGGATGTGATTCTAAACATTGTTGTAGTTCAACCTGCGCTTCTCTACGGTAGTGGTCGTACACAGACTGATCACATGCAAGCCATGTCTCATGTCTCATCTCTCATACGTTCAGACGTGTGTCTCCACAGTGGAGGTTGATAAAGGTGTATTAGCTCGGTGCACAGGGGAAAGAGATGAAAAGTTAGAGAAAAATTGGCAACAAAATAAGAATGACGGAGAAATTGATAATTAGATCTACATGTTGGCAGTCAGACATGTAGATTGTGAGTTGATAAACACTTTGTTTAACCAAAAAGTGTGTAATTCAAGATAAACAGCAGCTCACAAATATAAATAAGATTCCACAGTTCTGTCTCAAATTTTGGTTGGTTTCCATAAATTGTATGTCAAGTGACTTTAGTGTATATTATTTTAAACGGTAGTTAGTTTTCTGGTATTAATACATTGAGGGGGTGAACCTTTGTTTGCCCTCCTGTAAACGCCAGTGAGCCTGATGTCATCCACGTTGATTTAGTTTTTGTATCGTTGAAGTAAATCCCTTTGTTTCTCATTTGAGAGGCAAACAAATGTGCTGAGCTTCTCTCGTTTGGGAGGTAAATGACAACCAAATGTACCAAAATGTAACTACCAAATGTTGTGATTAAAGTAATAGTCGGGTTAAACTTGAACTTTAGGGCCACAATATGAATTGAACCCGGTCTGTTTGTGCTTTTTCCATCGTTTTATAAGTACGTGTCTCTACTTGAGCAAAGATGAATAGATGAAAATTGTGTGGCTCTTCACCTTCTACACAAATCCAATGTATATCTGTGGGTTTGTGTTATCTGTTCGTTCTGCCGCTTCTTCTTTTCTCACCTCTCTTCTTATTGCAGAGGGCCAAGATGTCCGACTTCGACCGCTACAAGGTGATGAAGGCCAAGAGGATGGTGAGTGCAGCTGAAACTGACACCTTGGATTTGTTCTGTTGTGTTGCAGCGTAGAACCTGTTGTTGATCCAATCCTCACGTTACTGGGAAACAGTTTTGTGACAAATGAATCTCCTTTGTTTGTGCAGAGGAACAAGATCATCAGGCACGAGGTGAAGAAGCTCCAGAAGGAGGCAGCAAAGAAGTGAAGAGTTTTCACCACAATAAATCCGTGTTGAATTGTTCCTACGTGTCCTTTTCTCTTCTTTCTTCATGCTGCAGAACTTTCTGGAGCTCGAGGGCTTTTATTCACGTTCATCAACACTGAATATATATAAAATACTTGATTAAACTAAATATTACTTGATGTTAAATTAACTGTTGTGAAAATGATATATTTGTCATTGTTAAAGAAAAGTAGTGTGGTGTTCATCATTCACTTTAGTTTGTGGAGCGATCGGCAGCAGTGAGTCTTGAACATGAAACTATCAGAGGTCAGATGCTCATAGTTTCTTATAAACATCTTTATTGGTTTCTGTAGTCATACAACATCCAACAATTCAAACATGGCAGCAGTGAAAACTGATAACACCGAAGACAAGCAAATCACATTTCTTAATCAAGTAAACAATCAAAGTGACAGTCAACAAATTACCATGCACCAAATGAAAGCAAATCAACCGATGTTAACATTAATATAAGATGCATCATACACTCCCAACAAATACTCTTTCTTCATCATGTCGTTCTCCCAATGCCTCTTCCACATTACCTCCATTCAATAGTTCCAGAAACATCTAAATGTCGTTACATTTAGAAGCTTTCTAACAATACAGGTCAGCTTCTCCAGAGCCTCGTGGAATTGATTGAAAGATAAATAAGAATGTGGGGTGTCTAGGTCTTGGTCAATTCTTCCCAAGATAGAAAGAGGGAGTGTCCATCTCGTGATCTCTTCAAGCACCATGGACTCATACTTGGCTGAACTGAAGTTACTCATCTTTGGGGTTATTTTGGTGCCTCAGGTGCTCATTTCTGATATTTAGTCCTGAATAATCAAATTTTTTGCATTGATTTCACACTTGAATCCACAGAGGTGTGTGTGTTCGAGACCTGAAGCAGCTTCACGGAGACACTCGGGTGTCGAAGGCCTTTTTCGAGACACGTTTGGGTTTAAACTTTGTCACACAGTGAAAATACATGACGAAAATGTCTTATACCTTACGACGCGACAGTGACGAAACAGATCCACGAGGTGGCGCTCTCCACTAACTGCTGCTTTAAACGTCTGTCTCTGCTCTTACATTTTAATGTGGGAATGTGGCCTTTTCTGAGTCACGTGGTTGAATCTACACAGTAAAACTGGTGCCTTGGATATCCTACACTGCACTATTTATTTTTGGAGCCCATGCCCGTGAAAAAAAATAAATAAAGAATGTGTTTTTATAGAAGTGCTGGCTGAGATCAGGCTGCGTGGTGGGAGAGTCTGTCAGCGGCCAAACAGCTTCCAGATCAAGCTGGTACATATTACATAACAACGACGCCTGAATGTTGCCCGACTGGTTCAGAGCAGAGGACAGGGAGATAAGAGTGAATGCCAACGCAGCAGGGGGTCCGTGGTTCAGCGGCCCAGGAGACGATAAATAAGATTTATATACGCAAATAATTAAATACACGCCGGACTTTTAGTGTCACCTTCAAGGCCGTGCGGCGTTCAATGACACTGGAAAAGGAAAAGATACAGAGAAATCATAGTGATTCGCGAGGACCAGGTAAACAGATCTCACATGAAGTGTGTTCATTGTTATCATCGGGGGGCTGATAAACACGCGCGTCGCTCTGACGTCAAACATGAATGGCAGCGATGCGCAATGCGCGCGGAGCCGTCCATTGGCGTCAACAAGGACCGGAAACTGTGATCAACGTCCCTACAAAATAAAGCCTACTTCGAACGCGTCGGCCATCTTCATTCATGTACCAAAGATTATTATTATTATTATTATTATTATTATTATTATTATTATTATTATTATTATTATTATTATTATTATTATTATTATTATTGTTATTATTATTATTATTGTTATTATTCCTCTCCCCCAACAACCGTTAACCGATTTGACCCATTCAAATAGTAAATCGTGCAGCTTTTTCTGGACATTCCTGCCGTGCTGTATGCTTTCTATGTGTTTAACTGTTTACAAATCAATCGCACTAAAGAGCAGGTCAAATATGGGAGGAGATGAGCGTCTGTCGCCTGCAGTGAGAGGTGGGCACTCAAAATTTCTTCAACACTTCCTTCTGCTTCATCAGCATTACAATTCAGCTTCAGCATTCAACGCTTGCATTTCCTTTTGGAACTGCAAACCTCTAGTTATTATTAAAGTGCACTTTATGAATGGAAAACAATTTATAACTTTTGAATAACTTATCCAATAACGGCCTTAATTCACTCAAACAAAGTGCTAGAAGTTAAAAAATAATAATAATAATAAAAAAAAGCAGCCAGAAGAAGTGAATGTATTTTGAAAGCCCGCGCGCAGTGCAACTTCCGGTCACCCACGTGGACTTGACGCAGCGGAGCGCCGTGGAAGAGCGAGAAGAACAGCGAGGGTTTGAGTTGACAGAGTGACAGATTAACGTGGGGACTCGGCGGGATTAATCTGCGGCCAGTCGGTACCGAGTCACTCCCGGACGGATCTTTGAAAAAAAAAAAAAAAAACAACAACAAAAAAACCCCCCGCACATTTGGAGGAAGCCACGCACACACGCGCGCGGGGGACGCACGCACGCACGCTCCCTCCCGCAGCTCTTTTAATGGAAGAGACAGGACGCCTCGGATTCCTCGGAGGTAGGTCGCGCTGGAAGTGCGTGCGGGCCCCGGCGGGGGGACGGTCTGCGGCAGGTCGAACGCTCTCCGTGCGCATCTTTCAGCTTGCACAGCTCGCGCCAGTGTGCGGCTCCTGTCTGCGCCGTCAGGGGATCGTTTTGGACGCAGTCAGCTGGGGTGGGGGGGGTGTGTGTCCATATTATGTGTGTGTGCGTGTCGGAGGTTGAGAGAAGAGAGGGGTCCCGTATGGACAGCGATTGGGGAACGTCATCAAACATCAGGATTAAAAAACAACAACAAATTGTAATCAAACATTGGTCGTAGTAGCAAAATACGCGCGTCTCCTGCTCCCCCGCAGTGCGATAGATTGATGCGGTTTGCTTGTAAAGTGTACAACATTTACATGTGGAGACCCGTCCGGTACTTCGAACAGTGTCCTCGAGATTTCAGACCCGTCGCCCACAGGCAGGACTGAATATCTGTGTGAGCGTGAGAATGATAATATAAGAAGTGCTATAACGTACATTCAGCAGAAATAAATAATATTTTTATTTAAGGGTCTGGAGACTATTAGAGGCGTGTCTGTATACATCACACCTAAGGGATTCAGTGTCTTAAGATGATGATTTTTTTAAATTGTTGTTATTTTTAAGCTGATTTCACTCTTGAATATCCTATTTCAGAAAGAAATGTGATGATGTAAGTAGGATTTGCCTTAAGTCGGACTATTATAAGAGACTCACACCTTGTTAATCAATAAGCCACCAGCTCCTTAAAGAGTTACGCAACCAGCCTCTGAACATGCAGGTCTGGTACATATTTGTTGACTTGTCCGAGGACTGGAGGGTTGGCCCGGCTTTGTGGTCACCAAACAGCCAAACTGCTGCACCTTAATTCAACTTGAGGTGTTGTTCCTGCTTTGGAGAGATGGGCTCCATTTAGGTGAATGAGAAGTGCTGGATTTAGACGAAGCAGATCAGCCGTGCAAACACCAGCTAATGTTATTACCCCGGTTGGTACGGAGAACCGGCCCTGCAGCTCATCACCACGCTGCAGCACACGTTTTCACCCGCTTCAGCCCGCCGCTGTGCCTGCCTGCCTGCCTTCCTGGGAATTTGAGAGCAGCTCACGTGTGTGTGTGGGTCTTTTTCCTTGAAACATCGTCACTTGGGCCGAGTTGAACTTGTGTCAGAGAGAGAGAGAGAGAGAGACAACATCATCTGCCTATTTTGGGTGAAATGACTCATGTGTCCTAACAGGTAGGGCCTCCAAATGAGAAACTGCAACACAATCCCAGAGGAGCTTTTCAGGCTTTCGTCGTTGCATTTGAGCAAAATTGCATAAGAGGTTTTATATTCTCGTCTCGCTGTATTAAATTCCATCTAAAGGTGTGTTTGTTTTTGGGGTTTTTTTGTGCGTCGTCTTTGTCAATACAGGTGAGTGGGACACACCCAGCCCAGGATCACCTCCCAGGAATGTTCTTTGGAAGTACATACCGTTTCTTTTTCTTTTTTTTTTATGCCTTTTGTTGCGCCTCCGGCTGGCAGGTAGATTCTTCGAAGTTGGAATGGCGCGGCGGAATGGTGTTTCGCAATCGAGGCTGTGAAGCAACGTGCTTTAGTGACGGCAGTGGCCTTTTGTAGAACAGAGCGAAAGGTCAGTCGTGAGGATTGTGGGATGTCGTGTGAGCTCGGAGAGGGGAGTGTAGTCATCCTCGAGCAGCAGAAAAAACAAAACAAAATAAAACCAAGCAAACTGGAGTGATTGGTTAAATCAGCTAAAGTTGAGTAAAGAAACGGCGGCTCGCTCCTCGATGTAAGTGTGTGCTTGTGCATGAATGAACGTGACCAATCACGTAACGCGCTATAAGAGGGTAGTACACTAAAGTCTATTTAACTAAAGCCAATTTAAAGCCACAGACTTGCACTCACCGGCAACGTATTCGGGAGGAAGTGAAGAGTTGGCAGAGATCATCAGCGACTTCTCTTCTTCTTCTTCTTCGCTCTGCCCGCCGTCAATTTCATCAGACTCGGCTTTTTCGGCGTAACCCCTCCAAAACTAGAGGCTAGATTTGTTGCAGGGATTAACTGGAACGTTCCGATTTCAGTGTTGACCGCTCTCGCCCGCAGGTCACCGCAAGATGGGACCGAACTGAGCCACAGCTCCGAGAATATTTAGCTCCGACCTTGACGAGGATCTCGCCATCGGTTCTCCAACGCCGCCTCGGGAAAGACCCACAGCTCGCAGCCGAAACCAACGGAGACTCGTGTGCCAGCCAGTCGGCGATGGCGAACTGACGACGGAAGACGCACAGGCACTTCCTCCCACCCTCGCTCGCCGCCGGCCATGGCGGGGCTGAAACGACACCGCGACGGGAAGATCGCCGGGCTGTACGACCTGGACAAGACGCTCGGCCGGGGACACTTTGCCGTGGTCAAGTTGGCCCGTCACGTCTTCACGGGGGAGAAGGTACGCTCCACACAGCCCTCAGCTCCACAAACGGAAGAAGGAGTACTATAAAGCAGATATTAGTACGCGTCTGAGCGCATCCACGCAGTTTTTTCTGGCTTTACTGGATGTTTATAGAGTTCTTGTGAATTTGTCGGTCCTTCTCCCCCCCAGGTTGCGGTGAAGGTGATCGACAAGACCAAACTGGACCCGGTTGCGCGGGGCCACCTCTTCCAGGAGGTGCGATGCATGAAGATGGTGCAGCACCCCAACGTGGTCCGCCTCTACGAGGTGATCGACACGGCCACCAAGCTCTACCTCATCCTGGAGTTGGGCGACGGCGGCGACATGTACGACTGCATCATGAAACACGACGGTGGCCTGAGTGAAGAGGTCAGTCGGCCATTAGGACATAAACCCTCGCTCCTAATCGCTCAGCGAGACAGGAAACCGTGATTTATCTCTCAAGGGGGCTTGTTTTATTGCCCTGACCTTGTACTTGTCTCCAGATAAGGTGAGATAGAGGAGATTGATAGACGCTTTGAATTAATACTTTGCCTCCTGAGACTGTGAGAATCTCTGGTGTGAGAGGAATTCGGATTCTGTTATTTATTGCTGTGGAAGACGAGGAAGTTATGTGGAAAATGCACTGAAGGAGAAGTCAAAAGGTATTTAGAAGCTCAGCGATTCTTTGAAGGCAATAAATACCAGACGCCAAGATGCAACTGTATGACATTGAGTGTCGCAGCGTTACGAGTTAAGAAGGGTGAAATGATTGCAAGGCAGTAGATTGTAAGACGTCTCTTGTTTCGAGACTGTTGAGTGGTCTGTCCGGCCAGGCCACGCCTACGTTTTCAACGTTTTCCCTCTCTTGTTCTCCGTACAAGGTGGCCAAATGCTACTTTGCCCAAATCGTCCACGCCATCTCCTACTGCCACCGGCTGCACGTGGTGCACCGGGACCTGAAGCCCGAGAACGTGGTGTTCTTCGAGAAGCAGGGCGTCGTCAAGCTGACCGACTTCGGGTTCAGCAATCGCTTCCAACCGGGCAAGACGCTCAACACCTCGTGCGGCTCGCTGGCCTACTCGGCTCCCGAGATCCTGCTGGGCGACGAGTACGACGCTCCCGCAGTGGGTAAGTCCCCGGAGAGACGGTGGAGGTGGAGGTCTTTAACGGGAGGGAGGGGTGCTTCGTCTTTATCGTCTCGGTTCATAGTCCTTTGACTGCTCAGGACGCGCCGTCGCCTTCTGGTCAACTGATGCTTTCGCTCTCTCTTGATTGATAAGTGTGCTACTGGAGCCGTGGTGCTTCGGATATCTCCCCCGCAGCTTTATCAGCCGGCTGATTAAAACAAAAAGAGGCAACTGTTCAAAGTTCAGACTCTCTCTTCACCAACTGGGTTTTTTTTCTTGGTAATGTAATAATCTGAGGCGCCGCCGTGCACCTGCACTTGTTGTTCTCTGGTCGCGGTTGAAGCCGCTCTGTGTAACGTGATATCTGACTGGAGCGTCCGAGGCAGCCTCGCCAACATGGACGTGGTCTCAATCCCAGCTTGAGTATCAGATTTAAAAACTGTAGCGGGAGAAGAATTCGAACGCGACGAGGGCCGACGGAGGGAGAAATGAGCAGGCAGACGCGAGGAGGGTGTGAAAAGGCACCGGCAGGCCCTCTGTCTACCCAGAAGCCACCGTGTCGGAGGAAGAAAACACAGCAGCGCGCTGGGTTGTTTTTTTTTCCTGACTGAGTGCATTTGCAGCAGCTATTTTCCTCTGCTTTTGCTTTGCTATCGTCCAAGCAGAGTAATTACAGTCTTATCTGACCGCAATCGGGTGAGGTGTGCCTGCTTCCTGGACTGTCAATAATGCACGTGCACTATTGTTCGTTCACCTGAGATGACAGTGTTTTGATTCCCGCGGATTATCCGCCCTGGGATGTAATATTGCGTGACGGTATCAGATGTCGGCACAGGCCCGAGCGGGGAGGACGGCGGTCCTGGCGGGTTTTCTAGGCCCAGTGAGGTAATAACCTGCCCCGGGATAACGTGGCTGCCAATGCTACCTGCTGACATTCGGGCGCTGAGGTTTGGTTTGGCGTGGCGCCAGGTGGCGGCCGGCCCAGTTCGTCACAGAGATAAAGAGGCTGTCCTCGCCCTGCTCAGTCAAAATCGGGACACGTTGAGTCGTTTGAGGGCTGAAAATAATTTGGGATTAAGCGTGACTCGGTCCCACGGATTGCGAAGCGGCGGCGACCACGCCGGAGCACCGCCCTGCAATTGTATTGTTCCGTGCAGATAAATGCATTAACAGTCACTGCAGATGGCCTCGTTCATTCCTTCCTGTGACAACTGGGTAATACTATTCAAATAATTACTTGTATTTTAGACATGAAGACCCACATATGCTCATTTATGCGACATTTTTAAGTGAAAGCGGAAAACTTTTGTTGCATTTTGGAGTCCGAGCTCCGAGGCACTGAAAAGGCATTTAAAAAAAACTAAACAAATTGGCTCACAGCATAAAAAGTACATCGTTTTCAGTGTTTCTGATGTTTCTGCGTCATCGTTTTCAAAGAGTTTCAGTGTAAACGCACAACTTTTCTGAAGCAGAAAAGCAAAAACGATGCGTTTTCACTTGCAACGTTGTCGTGTAAACGGGGTCTTACTTGCTCCTGTCATATTTACTACAGACTCTAGAGGTCACTATTTACATTTGGGGTTTTCTTTTTTTTGCACTATTTGGACTTCACATAGTTTTTCACGTCAACAGTGGAGTTCAATCTAAGATATACACTTGTGAAATGATGGCGTTACTGTATTTGGACAATAAAGCCGTCATATGAACAGGCCCTGCTTGATATGAATGTATTTGTTTTCGTGAGTTGTCACACATTCAATTCCAATAAACTTCAGTCCTGGTTAAGAAACATGACATGTTGGAGGAAAGAGTTTGGATTTTATCCATCCACCTTGAAGACAGGATTGGCCCTGGTCCGCCACCAAAATCAGCCTCCGTTGTTGTACAAAGTGACGTCCTGATGACTAATTTCCTTTATTTGTTTTGTTCTTCACTGTTTGGGCTCGCACCCCCCCCCCCTCTTTTTTTTTTTTTGCCTTTGGTTAATGGAAAGTTAAATATAGATTTTTGGCTTCCTCTCCGAGAAGCACAAGCACTTATGAAAAAAAATTAAATAATAAGTTGCCTGATAGCCGCTACAGGGAGCATGTCTTGGACGCATGCATAATTCAGAGCTTATCTGTGCGTAATGAACACGCACGGCGGGGAAGATGTTTTAGACAAAGCAGTTGCATGGTGATGAGTCAAGACAAGATGCTGGACTCGTCTTCGGGGTGGAGGCGCGGGAGAGGCTGGTTATTGGGGTGATCTCTGGGAAAAACGTTCAAGTGCAGCAGGAAAAAGGGGATTTTTTTTTTTTTAACTCCCTCGGCTGTCACCGCCAAGTCGCCGCCGCCGTGGGCGCGAGTGACGCTGACGCGCGGTGACGTGAACGGACGGCGTTATCGGGAGACATGGCAGCCATCTGGTTTATAAATAAAGTTACGGAGGAAGGAAGTTTGGCGGACCGCTGACGCAAGTGACGAGAGTGCAGGGTCACGGTTGCTAGGATACGTTGGCGAGGGGGTAATATGGCGGTGGGGACTGCAGCAGCATTCGCTCCCTCCATCAGCGGCATGAAACAGTCCTCCGCAGCCTCGGAGAAACACATACTCACCGCCCACAGCGAGCCGCCACCGCCGCCGCCGCCTTACTCGCTCCACCAGATTGAAATCTGCAGCGTGTCCCGGCAAACTGGAGCGATGTCAAGAAACATGAAAACGGCGCTGAGCGAGACAAACCTCCCTCTTTGCTCACAAACACCGTGGATCCAGCATGACAACCACAAGATGTAGGTGTCGTCAAGGAAGCCATGTCTCCATTTAGTCATGATCACAAATCTGGATACTTGGATGGTTTTTGGTAAACCGCATACGAAAGTGACACAGGTTACATTTTGTTTAGGTAATAATTAGTGCATCTGCCTTGCTGTGGTGGGGAAAAACCACAAGAAACATAAAACTGTGAAAGATTAAAAAAAAAAGAACGAGCACACAGAGTGTTTATATTGTATTGATAACATCAATGAATTGCACCCGCCTCCCTATTTTACTTCATAATTTGGGAATAAGAGTCTTAAGTCTTAAGACGGAATAAACATCATGGAAAAATATAGCATTAGTCACAGTAATCCCCCCAAAAAACACTTAACTTTCGGAATTGCTCGAATAGGAAATACTGAAAATTTAAAGTGAAAGTGTTTCCGTAATATATGATCAGAGTCTTGGTTACTTTTAAACTGCATTTGGTCACGTTTCCAGTTCGCTGGTATCCAGTTTAATTCGGCTGTCTGGAATTTGTACTTTCAATTTCCACAAAATACATGTGTAGAAATGAAAATTGGGAAATTATTTTTGTGAATAAATGGATATGTAACAGTGGCTCTTCAGAAAGTGAACTAACGGCTACAGAAAATTGAATTCCTTCATAGTACTACCTCATTACAGTGAAATGATTATTTAGTGAGTCCAACCTAAGGTAATTTATAAATGAATATAAAGGTGTACATGATTTAATTTCTGTACTTTTTCGGGTGGTATTTACTTGCATAGTATTACGTGATGTAGCCGTGCCACGGCGTGAGAATAATGATTCTTGGGTAATACACAATTAGTTTTAATAATCTGATGGATTTCAGGATAAAATGTAATGTGTGTGCCGGCTTTAATTACAAGAGACCTCTTATTATGAGGGGTCAAGATATTTGCTCTGCCTTTCTCACCCTCATTAGATGAAGCGATAGAAGATGAAGAGGAAGTGGATGAATGGCCCTCATTGTCACAGAGCCCTTAAAGAACTCAGAGAGTAACGTTGCCCCCCGCCCCCCCGTCCAATTAAAATGTAAAGGTTATTATGGCACTATTTTACCAATTTGCCCCACTCAAGATGAAATTAGGCTGGAATATGACCTAAAATGTGTTTGGTCCTGTAAGAATACAATACAATGCTTTATTTGTCATTATATCAGTCATTAGAATGAAATTGCAGGTGCTGCCACAGCTTCAACGCACTCGTAATATGAACTTAAAAAAAATAGAAGTTTATAAAATGCTCTGAGTCACATTTGGCTGGTTGTTCAGAGGTCAGAGGCCGACACTACAACTCTGCGGTTTGGTCTTCCTCCTAAGTTTCCCCCCCGCAGACGGTGCAGCGGCTGACATTTACTGAAAGCAGGTCAAAATACTGACTCAGACGCTGATTGCGGCCCTTTTTTACGTAACTGACTGACTGTCTGTGTGCTCGCGCTCGGGGCGCCGTGGCAGAATGTGTGTCAGTGGACCATCCGGCTGACCAGAGCAGCGGCAAACACCCCCACCCCCACCCCCACCCACCCGCCTCCGGCTCCGGCTAATCGGACCAAGGGAACTGTTCCATAAAATTAGCATTTGTGCGAGGCACTGAGGGATGAACACGTTAGCCCACTTTTGCCTGTGCGTCGAAGCAGACGTGCGCGGAAGCGGAGGCTCGGCCTCGGCGGTCGGACAGATGTGTCCCGAGCTCGTTCGCCTCTCTGGGCAAAACGGCTCTGATCGAATGTGATTCATGCTTGATTTGAACTTGTGTGGGCTTGTTTTTATTTTTTTGTTCTTTATTTTTTGTGTATTATTTCTCCCTTCCTTCTTCAAATCTGGGTCACTGAGCACAGAGGACATACGTGCCTCACTTTTTTTTTTTCCTTCTTTCCCCCACTGAGTCTTATCTTCCCGCCACAAATCCCCGCTCGTATCTCTAATGATGTGATGTGTGTTCCGCCAGATATCTGGAGTCTCGGGGTGATCCTCTTCATGCTGGTCTGCGGCCAGCCCCCCTTTCAGGAGGCCAACGACAGCGAGACGCTCACCATGATCATGGACTGCAGATACACGGTGCCGGCGCACGTCTCCCGCGCGTGCAAAGAGTGAGTAGGACGCGGGCCGGGCGCCGCGCTGGCGCTGCATATTTCATGCTTGCGGATGTGCGAGGGAGAGGAGAGCGGCCGCTCTTATCCCTCGCCTGCCGCCGCTGCAGCCGGAGAGGCAGCGCCGCGTTAAAGTGTATCTAATGCACCCTTTAAAATCCGCCCTACTATTTTTACCGCGGCGAGGGTTTCAACGACGCGCCGAGGCCGCGGCTGAGCTCAGTCCAGTCAGGGGGGCCGCGGCGTTGAGATGCACACATTGGTTTTGTTTTGTTTGTTTGTTTTTTCCTGCTTCATCGCGACGCGTTGACTTTTCACGCGGCTCTTCAAATATTGACACATACTCTGGCCGGTTTTGGTGTTTACCTGAAACCAAACATCCACGTCCTGTGTGGCCTTGATGAAACAATTTTGTTCTCATTTGCTGAGGGCGACTGCACAAACTTTGTCAAATTAATCAAACAGTCGCTCGCTTCTCTTTCACAATACGCCAAATTGTATTTGTTTGGTGAAATAGCCACACTTTCCAATGTTTTTCGTGCGGATCCCTGGGCTTTCTGGCTCTCTGATTTAAATTGACCTTTGTATAAAATTGTATTTACATATTGAATGCAGCTTTAGTTCGTCTACAATATCTGCATTGTGGCTCACTGCTAATGAGACACAAGCATGAAGTAAATGAAATCCTTGAAACTTCAAGTACTTAGAAATTGCATGGAGTACAATTCAGTGGAGTATTTAGAAAGTCTTACCTAGATCATAGATATCTTTAAAAACAATTACATAATAAGAAATAACAAGAATAATATCAATCATCAATAATTAGAATAAGAATGTACATATTCTGTCCGAAAAGAAGTAGGGAGAAGCAAGTCGCTTATCCAGCCCTATTCTATCTTATGTATCGATCTTAATTGATATAATCTCAAATACTATTCAAAACGTTTGATCCAGATGTTTGTATATATTCTTTATATTTACCTTTTCTGTCACTGTATAGTATTAGTTAATTGTTTGGTTGATGCTTTCATAAATAATGTGTGCATGTGAATTGGAAGGCAACTAATATGTGATGGCAGTTTTAAGGGAAAATAACTTGTAATTGAGTTGGATTTAATTAACGTAGCAGTAGTTTCCCCCACGTCTGTTCTCATGTCAGATGAAGCAACAGGCCAAGTTCATCTCGCTTAAAATGAAATCGTGAATTCATTTGATGACTGATTTCCAATGCATTTTGTTTAAGCTTCAGCTTGTCCCCGTTTTTAGTTCTCACCGTGCCGATTGAATTCAATAACCGCCGTTGCGTTTTCCTCCAGCCTCATCGGCCATATGCTGCAAAGGGACCCCGGGAAGCGAGCGACCCTGGAGCAGATCGAGGGCCACGAGTGGCTTCAAGGCGTCGACCCCTCGCCGGCGACCAAGCTGTCCACTCCGCTGGTGTCCCACCGCAGCCTGTCGGAGGAGGAGCACGGCTCCATCATCCAACGCATGGTGCTGGGAGGCATCGCAGACCGGGACGCAATAACCGAGTAAGCTCGTTCTCTCTCTCTCTCTCTCTCTCTCTCTCTCTCTCTCTCTCTCTCTCTCTCTCTCTCTCTCTCTCTCTCTCTCTCTCTCTCTCTCTCTCTCTCCCCCTCTCTCATGCACTCATGAATAAACGCGATTCGATCCCATGTAATCTCCAAAGATTTGTCACACTTCACCGGTCCCACTGAAGCAGGAACGAGCGTCGTCAACAGTTTAATTGCCATTAACAACCAGCTGGCAATCAGTCCTAAGCTGCTGCCATGTCAAATTAAATCTCCACTCCTGTCACTTCCTTTTGATTCACGGTTCGTGGCTCAGTGCACCTCGCGTTAAGACGTACTCCTCTCCCTCCCCCCCCCGGTGGCAGGGCGCTGGAGTCGAACCAGTACAACCACATCACCGCGACGTACTTCCTGCTGGCGGAGAGGATGCTGAGGGAGCGGCAAGAGAAGGAGCAACACAGCCAGACGCGATCGCCGAGCCCCAGCAAGGCCCAGTTCAGGTACACACACACACACACACACACACACACACACACACACACACACACACACACACACACACACACACACACACACACACACACACACACACACACACTTGTGACTTTCGTGTTCGCAAGGCTTCACACATTAACCCTCACTTTAACCCTAAAACTGCTTCTCCATGTGAAATGTCCCACAGAAATATTTTGGGATCACACACACACACACACACACACACACACACACACACACACACACACACACACACACACACACACACACACGTCTTTAGACAGGCTGCTGCCGCTGCAGTGTTTGCTTTCTGTCAATCCGCGGTGAAAAATGCTTCGTTTGACATAAGATGGACAGACGGTCTTTTTTTTTTTTTTTTTTCCCCAGCAGGGAATGAAGGACAGACTGAGAATAGAAGAGAGGCTGCAGATCAGCAACACTGTCACTGATGTAGAGTCTAACATATCCTAAAAATGAAGCATAAAACACATAGAAGACCCGAGAGTATTTATGAACAGGCTGAGTTGCACAAAATGTGTAAAGTTCACTGTATGACAGGTTTGTTTGTTAATACAATAAAAAAAGCGTAAAAGAGAATCTCATTCAAAGTTCTGGAGCTCAATAATGTAGCCGTATTACATTATAACAGTGGTTTTGGGACTTTGCTTGAGTGTCTGTTGAACCACCAGTAAATTTAAGCCTTGAGCTCTTTTATTCCATCGAGGTTTTGTGGTAATTTGTTGTTTTAGTTGTTTACTCATTAGCCAGACCTGCATTTACTATTAAATGTGATACACAGTCAATCAGAGGCCGAATCCAGAGAGATGCTTGCATAATACCGCATTTGACAGGCGAACACTTCTTGCTGATGAACACAGAAAGACCTTCGATTTCAGCGTGTTAACCTCACTGGACTGCGTGTTTCCACGTTACAGGCAGTCTTGGCCGACCAGAGTGGACGTTCACCAGGATGTCAGCGACGGATTGGGGGGTCCTGGCATCTCCCACCCCGGGGGGCCCCAGTCTCCCGCCCGTAGCGCCGAGAGCCTCCACAAGGGGCCCCGGCCCAAAACGGCTCTGCTGGATGTGAGTCAGCGGCAGGAGGGCCAGCAGCCCCGACAGGCCCAGGAGAGGGGGCCCAGGCCTGCGCCCAAGCCCCACCCCAACCCCCTCAGGCTGTGCTCGCTGGCCGCAGCGGGCCCCTGCAAACCTCGCAGTCCCAGTCTGTTCAGCGTGGAAGAGGACGAGGAGGAAGACGGAGTGGAGGACAAGTGTCTGCCGCCCTCCATGTTGCCCGTGCAGGTGGTGCTTCGGTGCAAAACGTCCTCGTCCGGCTCTTCCGCGGCGAGTCGTCTGACCTCTCGCATGAGCGCCCCGGTCCTCAACCAGATCCACGAGGAGGATCGGGAGGAGGACGAGGAAGACGAGGACAGCGGGGAGTTGCAACGATTCGGCGGCCCCAAACCCAGCCTGAGTCTCAACCTGAACTCCAGAATACCGTCGCCCTCGACGCTCGCCTCCCCGCCCGGATCGGCGCCGGTAGCCACCTTCACCCCGAACTCGGACGCGAGCGACGACGACACCGGGAGCCGCTGCCGACCCGACGCGGCGTCCGGTGACGGACAAGAGGGCGGCGGAGAAGCGGGGAAAGAAGGCGGAGAGAAACGAGGCAGCCTCTCCAACTGTGCGAGTCCCGGCTCGGCGTCCGTTCAGGGCAGAGGCTCGGCCAAAGCCCCCAGCGGCCTGGTGGAGAGCCTGAAGCTGATGAGCCTGTGTCTGAGCTCCCAGTTCCACAGTCTGACAGGAGGAGGAGGAGGTGGCGGCGGCGGCAGCGGGGGCGGTGGGGTCAGCGCCGCCGTCGGGGTGGACGCCCAGGACCGTCCCATGTGGAGGATGTGCATGGGCGGCTCCACGGGCAGCTTGGACAAGGTGTCGCTCCTGGGCGGCCCCTCGCCCCGCGCAAACCTCTACCACCCACCGCCTCTCGGGGACGCGCTGGCCGACCCCCTGCTGGACGGCGCCCGCTCGGGCACCCTGAGGCTGAGCGAGCTGGACCTGGCCAGGGAGAACCACAGGAACATGAAGAACCGCGTGCTGCAGATGCCGCTGAGTGACAAGACTCTGTCCGTCAACATTCACCGGAGCCCCAAGGAGGGTCTGCTGTGCACGCCCACGCCGCACAGCTGCTGCCAGGTCATCTGAGGCGCACACACGCACACACACACACGCACGCACACACACACACACACACACACACACACACACACACACACACACACCCCTACACACCTCCTGTACTCCTGCCTTCCATCTGTGACTCATGAGTTCACATTACGTTAGCATCAACTCGCCGCGGAACGTTTACCGGCAGATGACTTGGAGCGCCAAACGCCACAATTGCACATTAAGAGATTCGGAGCAGCGCCAAGTATGTGAAGCACTTTCCACACAGCGAACTGAACGCTCAAGAGACATTTTAACCAGGCGCTGTATTTAAATGAGATATATTTATTATTATTTTGAATAAAAGTGCATTCAGGAATTGCTCACGCACGCGCGCGCACACACACACACACACACACACACACACACACACACACACACACACACACACACACACACACCATGACTCGATCTATTTTATCATGTTACATATCACTTCTTATGTTGAACTGTGACGCTGTTTTTAAAATCACAACTTTTTTTAATCCTTTTTTTGAGACAATCATTTTTTTTAAAAATAGTTTTTTTCTTTGTTGGTTTTTTTTAATATTCTGACTGAAAGAGTTACATTGTGACTGTGTTTTCATTCAAATGAGGCCAGATGCAGGGTGAAAAAAAAAACTATGGACAGCAGCACTTCGATACGATGGTGGCACACGCTATTTTATAGTCTTATCACTATTTTATTTTTCTACCGGGAACATGCTCTGCAGAGAGAAGATGCACACTCACTTGCCAAGTCGCCTGTGGTCGGACAGCGGAGTTTGTACATATGTGAATACCTTAGCAGTACTCTGTACCTGTAGTATTAACAGTAAAGTTGTATTGCAGTAGAAAACCTGAATACTAGATCCTTAGACACCATTATTTGTCATTGCTACGGGATGTGCAAGGTGGCGGTCGAACCCAGAGGAACATATTTAAGATCTCCACAGACACAAACGGTCATGTGCAAGAATTAATGCCAGGTTTGAGGGGTTTTTGGGAGAAATTATGAACATTTGATCGTTTCTGAAACTTGGAGTCAAACCAGCGATATTGGATTAGAATGACATTTTAAGGAACTATTTTAATAAATGAAGAATAAAAAAAAAAGTTTCAGACTCAGTGACTGTCTAATGAAAATGACTGTTAAATATAAATAATCAGCAGTCGGCGTTTATCCGACTTTATCAGCTTCATCAGTGGTTCAGACAGGATCAAGAGAGCGGTGCACTTACTTTTGCACTTTAATGTAAATCTGGGTCTTTTTTCAACATGCAATGGCAGCTCTTTAAAGTCATACAGAAGACTGAAACCCTGGGGGGCGACTCAAACCGTGCACACCCTGTAGATTTCCGGGATCACAGTAGCCACTGTTGTAGCGTATTCCAGAAGAAGAAGAAGAAGAAACAGCAGCAGCAGCAGCGAGGGGCTTTATCCGAACATGACGCACCCCTTCCAGTGTCGGTCTGTGTACCTGGACGTGTCACCCACCCCAAAGTGGAATATATAACTTGACAGTGCATGTGTATTTTGCTGTAGCGAACTCTATCCCGACTCCACCGAGGTCCAGCCACCTGTTGTATCCACCTCTGTAACAGATCCGAACGGTCACTTTACTGTAACCTCACAGCAATACCAGCGACTGCAAAATGTACAACGATAATGGATGTGCCATTAAAAAAACAAAAACAAAAACAAAAAAAACAACCTGTCTTGAGCATATTGTACTGTATGTATATGATAGAGATCTATTAAAATAAAATGGTGTGAATGAAACACATGGACTGTTGTGCCACTGCTGCTTTTAGTGAAAATGTTTGCACTGTAAATTAAACAACCCAAGTTGTGGGTTTTTTTGCATTCGTTTCCTCCCCAGGAGGGACGGCGGCGGGCGTGAAGGCCTCGCCCACGATTGGATTCGAATGTATTGCCAATGACTTTGAGACTTTCTCCCCCTGAGCTGTCAGACTTACTCGAGTATTATTTAACCTTTGTGTTTCACCACTTCCCTTACAGTTTTTATTAATTACTGCGATTTTGAGCTAAAAGGAACCACAAAATTGCACAAAATATGACTTCCAAAACAAGACAGTAGTTCACTCAAGCATGCCTTAAATTTCTATCTTGTCCATGTGTGTGGATAGAAAAATCAGTTATATAATCGTATAATATATCTTTTGATCAGACACACCTCCGAGATTACTTGACATGCTTTATTTTGCCTAAAATAATCTCTACCACAAACGATGGTACAGAAATCTATACATCTACAAGAGAGTAGTAGCTTTTTAAATCACACTCGAGTTTGCAATGGCCCACATGACAATATTAGTTTGTGTTGCAAACAAACAGAGGGAGGATTCCAGTCAAAATGCAATACAGGAAGTATCCACAGTCGTCTGCATTAGAAATTATGATGTCAAGACCTAAGAAGAAGAAATACCACACGATAAAATTGTGAATAAAACTGTTGAAATACATCTCGGTCCTTTTGCAACACTTTAAATGCAGATGCAACCATAAACAAGTGATTTAATTCATGTTGAATCAGATTGAGCTCACTAAGAAGACTTGTTATATTTTCAATCAACCTTTATTTATATATTTCTACCACATCTGCAATGTGGTAGAAATGCCCCATAATGCATATTTAAATCTAAATAGAAAGATGAACACGTGGACGCAGTGCCTTCAGTCTGTAGTCTGCATTTACTAAAACCAGTCTGTCATCTAGAAGCTTCTATATACAGACCGTTGGTATTCAATGGCCTTAAATTAACACCGACTCCGGAAAAACTGCCTCTGATTATGTAGATAAGTTGAGCATAAATGACCCTCGTCACTTGTTGTGTCCAGTTAATATATTGGCTTTTACATGTGTTTTTGCAGGGTGATATCATAATAAAGATCATTTTATTCGGGCCTTCAACAGAATGCTGAAGCAACAGCCCGACTGTGCCGTCTACAAATAGAAACGAGTGTGGATTATTTCTATGGAGGACACGGGCCAGACAGCAATAATTACAAAATGTGTCTATTTTCCTGAATGGTCCCCCGGCCCCGCCTCTCGGTCACAGATGCTGCAGGGGAAGTCGTAATCTCTGCAACATCTGGGCTACTGTTCCACATCAGTTGAATGGATGGGGAGGGGGGGGGGGGGGGGGGGGTGGAGGGGGGATCAGACCAGATGAGCTCCGGGCCCGTCACGTGCACCCTGGTGACCCACAGGCTTACACTCACATGCTGCCGACGTCCGAGGACGTCTAGTATAACACGGGCAGGAGCGGTAGGTGACAGATCCGTCATGGGGGGTTCAAATAGCCAATGGATGACGGGGGGGGGGGGGGGTAGTGTGTCAGGGCGAGAGCGTCAGGTGTGCACCGGGACACGTGCTGAAAATAGATCCGCTGACCCTCTTTCTGTGCACAATGCATGTACTGCTATTTCAGCCATGATGTATACAGGATGTGTTGGCTCATGTTGTGTGTGTGTGTGTGTGTGTGTGTGTGTGTGTGTGTGTGTGTGTGTGTGTGTGTGTGTGTGTGTGTGTGTGTGTGTGTGTGTGTGTGTGTGTGTGTTAGTCGACCTAGCATACGTCATGTCATGATTGTTTCCACTGGGAATCAATCTAACCAATGTGACCCCCGAAAAGAAATAGTGAAATAACACAAATCAACTTGTCACCTTAAAGAAAGCTGATTCAATTCAATTCGATCACATTCATTGTTATAATTGAATCCTTCTCGTTGGAACTCATTGCCACGACCGTAGTGCACATGTGCATCATCCGCGTTTCATAAAAGTTCAGTTTTCACTATTTACACCGAGACAGAGTTGTAGTGTTTTTTTGTTTGTTTTTTTTTTTATTCTGTTTTCATTGAATCCGAGTTTCATAGTTTAATCCTTGAATTATAATTTCCCCAGTTCCCGCACGCATGACTCCACCAGCTCTTTGGCAGCTCGGTGTTGTCAGCAGGCTGTACGGGTTTGGTGTCACATCGCGTTGTCTTGCATTCCAAGACGGTCAACCTGCACAATTTGTACTCCGCAAAAATGCAGGGAAGATCACAGGCTCCAGAAACACAGTCATTTTAGGTCTGCTGAGAGTTCGCTGGCCTCTTAGTGGAGTTTGATGGTCAGAGACTAAAAAAACAAAAAACAAAGCAGCACTTTTAAAGCTTTGTGAGAGAAAAGTGGTAGGAAAGCTGTAGATGTTGGTCAAGATAAGGACATTTTCTGAACATATTCTCCACTCTCATGGGTGAACAATATGTCTGAACACTGTCCATTTACGTAAAGGTTTCATTCAATATCTGTTGGAATTTGCGTCATTTTTTATTTAAAGAAAGTTCAAATGTAAGTAATTCAGGAATGAATCAAAGAACAACAAAGAGCCATTAGTGAAAATGATCACTAAATACACACATTCCCTTCTAAATCTGTCGAAAAGTAAAATTAATTAGTTCAGAAACAGCCGGTGTTCGCTCGGTGTTTTGTCTCCGTGAGCTTTCTGCAGCAGAATGAAGGATGTTTCTGTCATCGGGACATTTAATCTGACTGTCAGAGCCGTTCACACACACACACACACACACACACACACACACACACACACACACACACACACACACACACACACACACACACACACACACACACACACACACACACACACACACACACACACACACACACACACACACACACACACACACACACACACACACCTGCTCCCATAAGTCAGCACTTGCAATAGTGACTTGTTGTTTTAAACATTGTTGAATTATCTTGGAAGCATTTTGTGTAAAATATGTTAAAACATTATGAAATCGATGAAAGCGCCTCAGTAAATGTGACCACAAGTCTGACGTGAAGCGGTAACTGCCTATATGATCAATGGCTCACATCTGAAATGTATGGTGGTGTATTATTCTATGAGGATGACGGTGGGATAGGTGCAGACTTAATATCAAGCCGTCACGTTGGTACAAGTGTGGAAATACACGTGTGCCGGCAGGAAGTGGCTCAGAGGCCAGATTTAGTTCCGCAGGATCAATAGCTTCATTGACGCGACACAAATTACCACCTTCTTGCAGGATTTTCTTATGAAACATGTGGCACCTCGCTTGGGTACCGACTGAGAGGCCTTCTTTATGCAAAAAAAAAAACAAAAAAAACCCTCAATACCTCTTCGTCTTCACATCCTCTTCACTGCCTCTGCCAGATGAAGAGGAGTCGTCACGTCGACAGAAGAAAATAACCCGCCATCTGGCAACGTCGCGCCCCGGTTGTGTTAGCCTTTCCTGATGTGCACGGATTCTTAACAAGCCGCGATCATTAGAACCTCTCGCCTCTCGAGTGTAATGCGAGAGCGGCGAGGATAAAGACCGCCGTACCCTTCAGCTCCTCGGCACGACCCTCCGCATGCATGCACCGAGAAGAGAGGAATATGAACACACTCGCCGCGCAGGACTTCACACACTATTTGTCTTTATTTCTTGTTCAAACGCCAGCCTGGGCTGCTTCCTTTTCGTGGGTAAAAATAAATCTCCGCACTGTAAATATCATCAGTCACCCTCAGACAAACTATTATTGCTGAGATGAGACGAGAGGGGAGTGGAGCTGCCGGCGCATGATGCATGCATTTCATTACACTGTTTGATTGTTACATAAAAAATGAACTTTATTGTCTCCTGTTTGGCACCGTGAAGATGGATAACTGCAGCCGGGTGACTGATGGAAGAAGGCTTTTTTAACGTTACTTGTGGCAGCCGACATGGGCCTGAACGGCTCTGGGCTCACGGGAAGAACACCGCTGGTCTTCCTGTGAGGAGTTTGCATGTTCTCCCTGGGTGTGTGAGGGTTTTATCCAGGTAATTCCTCCCAAAGGCCAAAAAACATTTTAATATTACATTATGGTGCAGGCAAAAATATCCTTCCCCGACTATTGTAATAATTTAAGTTACATCATAAAGTGAGTCAGTGATTTGTGCTTTGAACTTGAACCGCTTCAATTTAAATACCACGGAAAGAACGAGAGTTTTTATCATTTATATATTGTTGTTGTTACCCAAGACATTTATAGTCTTCTGTTCTCTATAATCTGTAATCTATTTCTCCAATTATTGGTACAAAATAATGCATAACATTAAACATAATAAGATCACATTTAGATTATTTTTAAACCTTTTAACATCATCAACCAGTTACTACATCTCAGGTTTGAAACACATTCTATTTTATAACAATTGGGGTCGTCGTTACATATTGGGTCATTATTACATATCGTGCTGTAAAACACATCAGATATATAACCTACATTTCAGAGTTTTGTCTGTTTCCCATGTGGCAGGTCGAGTTAAAGGCGATTGAGATTTTCTGTTCTGATTGTATTATTTAACTGTTCATGGTACAGTTCAGGCCGAGAACATCCTCATAGCAGTCACAGATCTGTTTAGGCCTTCTGACAATAAAGTTTTAATACATCCGTTTGTGGAGAAAACAGCCCGATTGTCAAATTTGAGCACCACTGACCATAATTCAATACACAGTCAAGGATCTAGCATCTATTCTCGTGTCAAAACAGACCCGGAACAGCTTCTGTTCACCAAACGTTTGGAGCAAAAAAATGATTTGCGTTTGTCACACTGACATTAAACATTTTCTATATATTGAGTCACTTCCAGAAATAACTTTCACTGCTGTCAAATGTCCAAATGCGTCAGAATAATAGAGATGCGCTTCATATAATCATTGTCAACTGCTCGAGTCGGGGCTGCTGAACTCTGCAGGTGGTTGTGCTGATTAAAGCTGCGTGTCACCGTGAGCACACACCTTTCATATGCTGATATTTCGGTATTATGAAAGCTCCCGTCACTTCTCACCCTTGGCCTCCCCCCCCCCCCCCACCACCCCTTTTTTTTTATTGTTTTGTAATGAAATGATTTTGTGACCAAGCCTGGGTGCTCAGTGAGCGAGCCAACGGTCGACCCTGTGGGCTCCCGTCGAATGCTCCTTTGACAAACGTCTTCAAGAAAACAAACAAGCCGTAATTAACCACGCCATGCCTCCGCCACATCACTTCCTCTCTAAAGGACCCGGTCTCCGTGGATACGCTGTTGCCAGGAGACAGTTAGGGAGGGCAGGGCTGATGTGTCGGGGGCAAAACCGAGGGGGCAGCAGGATTCACGTGCGTAATGATTCTTCTCCGTTCACCTCGTCAACTCGTCTGATCGTCTGCAACTTCTAAGAGCAACATGCAATGATTTCTGGTCAACGCCAGCAAAATATAGTCATAGTGTTGAAGGTATCAGTACGTGAAGGTTATATTTAACACCTTAATTTTAGTGGTGGTTTTTTTTTTGGTTGAGCCTATAATCTTATTTGACATTGTATGCATTTACTAAATCCTTGAGGCCGAGTGCCATGAAAAAGAAAAGGTCATTTACAGGAAAATGCTAAGAGCCGATTACATTGCAGGAATCACACAACATAAGTACGACACACTAAATGTTCAGGAGCCGTGATTTTGAGTTGTTTTCAGAGAAGCTGTGTGAATTTCAAGACGCTAATTCATTAGAATCAAGTCTCAATTTTCCTTTGCAACCCTTTCATTGCAGGGTTTGCACATTCCCCCTGCGCACGCATCGCTTTTCTCCTGGTTTCTTCTTTCTGATCACAAAGAATTTGCCCGGTTGAATAAAGCCGTGAAAAAGTTATCTGAAAAAACTACAAATAAATAAAAGGAGGCTTATCGGGTGACCAGTGCCATCCTAAACTATAACATTGTGTTTATGTGTTTCTCATCGCCTGCAAGAATGACGCGAGGTCAGTGGTTGAAACATTACAAAGACTGTAACGAAGCCCCCTGATAACTTCTTCTTGATTCTTCGCTTTAAGATACACGTATCTTTATTCACTTTGATGCTATAATCTATAAAGAAGATTACGTTTTTTTCTGTGGCCTCCTTTATTTCGTGTGTTGCTGAAACACCCAAAAGAAAAGGACAAAGTGTGCAATTAAAACATTAGTTTTCCATTACGTTTCGTTTTTTTGCAGACTCAGACATTCATTAAATTAACACGTCCTTCTGAGCTGTTCTACTGGTGGCGATGGCTCTTCAAAAAAAGAAAAAAAAAGCCTATTTTTAGTCCGGCACACATGTCTGACCTTATTCTGTCACTGCAGTTGTGACTTGGCACTGAGCGGAGTGTCGTACTGCTCTTAGAGCATCACCGTCCAGGTCTCCTGAGTGGGTCACACCACTCAATATGCATGTGCCGGGCAGTTTGTATGGGATTCACTGTTATACCCCTTCGACCAGACAGAGGAAGAGGGGAGGCCGTCGCTGTGCTGCCATCTGTTGGCCGCGTTCAGTCGCAGAGTTCCTGGAGAAGCAAAGGACTTTCCTGAAAAAACAAAAAACAAACACCAAAGCCCTTTGCCCTATTTACTTCTCCCTCATATCTCTCACAGATTGGGGGATTGGTCAGAAAAGGAGCACCGTGTACAGCTTGTCGTAACCTGTATCCAAAACCCACACGTTTCCCCAGAAGAAGAGTTGTTCAATAGTTTCTAAGAAGCCAATCTGAAACTGTCAGATTGTTATCACGCGGGAGTGGGGGGGGGGGGGGATTTAAAACACAGCGCCGTCCAAATGTCAGATTTATTTACAAAATGTATTTACATGAATAGCGAAACCCATGGAACAAAGTAATAAGACCTCCGAGCCTTGGGGAGTGTCAGACTTTGGAAGTCCGTCAGTGATGGGTCTCTCTTCGGAGTAAAGTGCACGATAAGGAGGCTCACGGTGAAAACCGCTGTGGTCGAGCAATGGCTTTGTATTAATCCTTGTGCTCTTCAGTCGTTTTCCCACCGAGCGAGAGACCCCCCCACTGCTGTTGTTCCCTCGTCTTTGCCGCCCGCCTCCGTGCCGTCCAGAATCTCAAGGACCGCCTGGTTGAAGTCCTCCGGCTGGTCGGCGAATACGTAATGACCGGCGCCTCTGATCACCTGACAAGTTCAAACAGGAGCAGAAACAGTCGGAAACGGATCGATGCAAAGGGTACATTTTGTAAGGTCACGCGGGTGTGTGTGTGTGTCCCCTTTATCTGGCTCTGAGCGCTTTCATAATAACTGTTGAATGAAGCGAGTAAAGCAGTGGACCAGGTCGTACAGGGGGTCCTCCCTTAACGCCATCTCATCTCCATGAATGTCTATGTAGATAGGTGAATAAGACCATTTTAAACTGACTAAAGACGACGATTAAAGAGGTCAAATTTGCTCTTTGAATTCATCCATTAGGTTCACGACACGACTACTTCCTCCCCGACTCGACTCATGTAAAGTTTGGTAAATAATTTTAGCGCAGCAATTCTGAATGCAGTTTTTATCTCACGGCAAACACACACACACACACATTCACGCCTACGTATAATTCTGTGTTACCAATTGTCCTCATGTCCATGTGCTTTTGAGGTAATGACTCCAAATGTCTTCATTGTCATCGTGCAAATAAATAAGAATACATTATTTACACCCAACTCAATATCTTTCCAAGAGAAAGACTAACATCTTTTGCGATGACACTCGTTGACATTGCTACTGGAACCAACCGGGAGCGAGTTATTTAGCTGGATGGTGTCTTGATTGTTTCTTCACACTATCAGACCATTTTTTGTTTGTATTAAACTAATAAAACCATACATTGTGAAGTCATTTAGCGACGTTACACCATCATCATTTAAGATTTGACATCATCAGTTCACCTCCCAGTGCCTAAAATGAACGTACTTTGATTTCCACATCCGGTCTGGTTTTCTTGAACGCGTATCCGGAGTCGCTGTCGATGCTGGAGCGCGAGCCGTAAATGAAGGAGATGGGAATGTCCGCCCTGACCAGGCCGATCCGCTCCAGCATGGGCCTCCTGGCCCAGCCGTAAGGGACGGTCATGTTCCTGAAGGCCGTCTCTCCGCTGGAACAGACGGAAGTGAGCCGGGGCGCAAACAACCTGCTGGGTCTGAGCGCACCGGCCCGGAAGGCTTCGTTACCTGGGAGTCTGAGCGTTGAGGTGGTAGATGTAGTCGGACACGGTGTTGTCGGCAAACACGGAGGAGTACTTCTGCTTGAAGTCTGACCGGATGGTCTGCACCAACATCGGACCTGAAGCGAGCAGAAAAGACATTCGACGTCGTACAGAATCCCGTTCGTCGTTTTTCAACACCAGAGAAAGAAACTCTGCTCTCTGACCCAGAGGTCCGGCCAGCCGGAGTCCCGCCAGAGGGTTGAAGGGGCTCATGACGGCGCCCATTACTCTGATCCACACCGGGATGGAGGCGTGGTTTTTGTTTTCCGGGCGAGCTGGGAATCCCCACGGCTCCACCAGCAACAGACGTTCCACCCTGGCAACAGACAGAAATTCAGACGTTTGAAGACACATTCAATGTTTGTGGGTTTGTTGATGATTTGTTTGCTCTTTTTAACCATTAGGACAACAGCCTCATACGTAAATAACTGTATCAACGGCTTAATTTGACAAATATCTGCCTATATTGTTGGTTTAGTGCTATTTTTAAATCGAATTTGGCCAAAATGTGCTTGGGAGACACTAAAACATTAATGAAGTGCCTGAATCGTTTCATTTATTCAGAATGTTATTTTAATTTCTCAGCTTTAAACGCCATTATCCAAACTCCCGCTCTTCCCATTAGGGAGCAAACATTATTATTGCTTACTACTTTTATTACTGTAATTAAGGCTGTCTTCCACAATAATACCAAAACAAGGTTGTTATTTGTTTCTCCGCACATCGAGAAACCCACTGGTGTTTGTGCAGAAAGCCACACACACACACACACACACACACACACACACACACACACACACACACACACCTGTGTGGGTGTTTGAGTGCGTAGGCCGCAGACAGGTATCCTCCGAGGTTGTGTCCGAGCAGCACCATCACCTCCAGCCCCACCTTCTCCCTCCACGCCTCCAGGGTCTCCACGAACTGCTCCTCGGCCCCCTCGGCACTGGTGCTGAAGTGGGGGCGGCTGCTCCGGCCGAAGCCCAGCAGGTCGAGGGCGTAGACCGCACCGCCGCCACAGAGGCAGTCCAGGTTCTGGGCCCAAAGGCCGACCCCGCCTCCGAAGCCGTGCAGCAGAACCAGAGGGGTCCTTGCCCGGGCCGGGGGCTGTGGGGTGGACGGGGAGCAGGGCTGAGGGTGGGTGGAGAAGGCCAAGGTCCACAGGTAGTTGCTGCCGGATATCCGGACGTACTGCCTGGAGAAGGGGGTCTTCACAGCTGCAGGAGGGATCACCTCAGTCACTTCAGGTCCATGACACAATTCAGCTTTTCTTTTTATTAATCCGAAGCCATGTCTTCTAAAAAGAACACTTACTCTTCAGCATTTTCTCCTCCGCCACTTTCAGCTGAGAAGGGGACGTCGGGCACCAGGAGGGAAGCCAACTTAATATCCAGGAGCTGGGATTCAGACAGTGCACCGGCAGGCGGGATACATACAGCACATGCAAACACAGGCAGGTTATAAAGTGAACTTTGACCGTATGACATAGGATTTTTATTATCAGTGCTGCTTGTAAGCGATCTTCCTTCTGGGCAAAAAAAACCTTCAAAACATGTGAGTGGTAAATCGAAACACTTTGCCTCTTCTGTGTACTTTGAGACTTTTATGTCCAATACCAGGATAAAAATAATATATATTGACCTGACTTGCTTTCAGTTCGTTTTAAACTATATTTAATGGTACAGTTTTTGAAAGAATGAAAGAAAAGTTCTAAAAACTCACACCAACCTCAAATGAAGTGGAGAGTTTGTTTTGGTTTTGTTTTATTTTCGTGATTGTGGATCATCAGAGGGAATCCCCCAAAAAACAAAGACATACTGACACTCTTGTACTAGTTTTTTTTTTTTTAACAGAATAGGTTAGCTTTATAATAGAGGGATCACCTCAGTCACTTCAGGTCCGTGACACAATTCAGCTTTTCTTTTTATTCATCCGAAGTCATGTCTTCAAAAAAGTACACTTACTCTTCAGTAATTCAGTGAGATAACACTCCTCCTGAATAACATCATAACTTCTAGGAACATTGTACATTGATTTCATCACAAACATACGTGAGAAACGAAAGCCAACTGATGAAGTCATATGAAATCGGAACAAAAGCCTAGACATGCATGAAAGAAGACATAAATAGAGCTGACCTCTGCTCCTGGATAGGTTGTACCTCCTCAGCCATGCGTCTCATGTCGCACTGACTTTCCGGAGCCGCAACTTTTCTAAAGTACAGTCACAATAAGCGGTGATGCGTTCAAGAACATCCTGGAAACCTGACGGAATACATTCAAAAGCGGAAAAACACGACGTGAGAGACATCTTAACGAAAACACACGACTGAACTAAATTACCACGAGGTCTATGATTTGGATATTCTCGCATCACCTTTGGAGGAGGGCGTTACATTACGTGCTGATATTAATTATTTTCCGAGTGTCCCTGAAGGCATCAGCACACCATGAACCTTGGAGGAAGGTGGGCGACGACTCCTCCACACTCGTTTCACTTATTTAGTTTTTTGTCTTCTTTTTTTTTAAGTTGTTCAAAAAGTTCGTCCGCCGAAATAAGAAGAGTTGCTTTTATCTGCTCAACTCTGCATTGCAACAAGGGTAATTCATATGATAGTAAACCTTCTTCTTCTTCTTCTTCTTCTTCTTCTGCTCTAATATGAGTAAATAAACGTTTGGTACATATTCTTGTTAAATTAAGCATATATATCCGTTGTAGTCTTTTAGCCAATCGGAGTCTTTGGTGCTTAATTGATAATTATCTCGTGCCGCAAACCCATAAGTCACACTTTACCCAGCACACTGTTCCCTTGTTAGATCCATTTATGTCAAACTCTATTATTTCAGCAGGGCACATGCAGCTCACTGTGATCTGGAGTGCTCCATAAGAGTCAAATAAAAGCATGATAATCATGTACCAGAGGGACAGTTAAACACCAGAGCTGACAAAGCCACAGTGATGAATGAGCCACACCCCGAGCCTTATGATCCATTATTAAAATAAACCTTTTAAATGCCTGAGCTCTCCAACATTTAGTTAAACCAGCCAGCCGGGTCAAGAGAACAGCATGAATTAATGAAGCCCCTATCTTTTTTAATGAAATGACTCATGGTAGTAATAATAATTTTCAGTAATATTGTAGTTTTCCCAGACATACCGGTATGTAATGGTGCATTCGGGACACATTCTGTGATGAAATGGATTAAGTCCTAATATGGAGAGTAACATTGAACTTCGGTGTAACAGAGTTTTTAATACATGGACCATTTGTATAGTCGCATACTATTGAATTTAAAATGCAAACCATTACTCAGATCGGTCCTTTTTTGACTGTTCAAAAGAGCAGGACGATCTGACATACTCTCTGCAACAGTATCTTCACTTTAATGTTGATACTTTTGATTTCTGCCTCTTTAAACATGTTTGGTTTAACCAATCAGAGTCTCTTCATGGTATTTTTTTTAGAGCTCCCCATTATTAGGTGCTTTAAAAAAAAAAGAAATTACTACTCTGCCAGGAAATATACCAGATGGAGCAGCTACTCATGTCAGTTATTCCACTTCGCTAGAGGGGCTCTCTGTGGGCCGGTTTTGCTCTGTGGGCCATATCTTTGACACCCCGCATTCAAAGGCTCCATCAGTGTGCTTGTTGTTCTATTTACACACCAACATGATATAAACAGTGTGTTCCACATTGCAGTTGAAAGGTCTTTTTGTCTTCATCCACTTCAGTGGAAAAGAGACATTTGACACACAATCAGGACGATTCAAAACAACTGCCGATGGAGATGGTGATGGAGAACACTAGACCAGAAATGTGTGATCTCTTAGTGATTTTATGCTCTTATGTTAAGTGTCATGCAGTGTATGTGTGTCATCAAAAAAAAGGCTCGCTGCCCTTTAATAAGCGTGTTTCCAGCAGCCCATAGTCCGTCCATGGGATGGTGGTATTGACCTGACCTGTATGTAATGCTCTTATGATACTGAGCAAAGTACAGATACATATTTTATTTCTGGCTTTAAGAATGTGGAACTGCGGGAGAATAAGCGCTCCTTTCGATATTCAATTATTTCATACACCACTATAAACATAAAACAGACGGTCTCCACATATTCATCAAACACTTACACTTATAGATAACTTTAGTTTTTTTGGGGGGTGGATTTATCTATATTTACTCGAAGGGTTTTGGGGGTTTGTGCATTTTGTGGGTCCAAAGCAAAGTATTGTGACTCTCCTCAAACTCACACAAGCTAAAAATAGATTGGAAAAACACAATTGCTCATGGAGATTAAGCCTTCTCTTATCTTTTTCTTTTTTTTTCCTGGTATAATTTAAGATAAGGCGAAGATTAAATGAAAAGTTAATTTCCTTCATTATCCTCAAGGATTTAAGTGTACGGTGCGATCATGATGCTGTCGGAATAGCACCTTTGATATCTGAGTTTTTACTGGTGAATCTCATTAAGTCTTGAAAAGTGAGGGCTATCTTGTAGATTTATAGGCCTGCCATCCTTGAACAAGCTCAGGAGTATCCTTCAGGTGGTTTTACTGTAGTCACAGTGTGTGGACTTAACTTTTAATTCTATTTAGCCCCCGAATAATGCAGGAAACACAGCATATATCAACCACCAGCCAGAATATTATGACCACCTGCAGATGAAGGGAATAACATTGATTATAACTCTTTTAACTTCCAGTTCATATATCAAGTTTTTCTCGGCCAGTATCTATCAAAAATAGGCCTGTCGAATTATTTAAAATAGTAACAGGGAAGCTTTGGGCTGTTTCCATTTAATCGTGATTAATCGATGTTCATAAACATACCAAAAAAAACATTAAAAATATGTGAATTAATCATGATTAAAGACAATCTATCTCCATTCAGAAATATGCTTCAAGACATTCTACATATTGTTAACCTAAAAGACATTAAAGACACATTAAAAATGTGATCTCTGTGAAACGACCTTAACAATGACTTCATTTGGTCACGCTCTCAATCTCTGTGAAAATAAATGAAGCGATAACTACGGCTTGGTACAACGTCACCCGACAAAACTCTTATCTTTTTTTTTCTTTCTTTTCCCTTCGAGGAAAATGCAACTGTTTCTTGGAAAGCGTCAGTGAAATGACTACGTGCTTATCGGCTGTGACCAAACTCCGTTTCTCTTTAAGGCTCTCAGCGCCGCAGCGCCGCTCCTGCTCCTCTGGGCCTGCTGGCGAGCGTCGGCCATATTGTTACCCTCAAAGCACCCGGGTGGGTATAACTGTGATACGTGAGTCTATCTTGTTAAAATGTGTTCAGATTTAACTAAGTAACCACAGATTAGCCCTGAAGAGAGCCAGCGACCAGCTTTCTTTCTTTCTTTTTCTCCTGTTTCTTTAAAAAGTAACTGTTATTATCCATCATCGTCATCTAGCTTCGATAAAGAATGAGAAACAAAATCACAAAAACAGAAAGAGTAGCAGAGGAATTTGACGGCAGGTTTTTAAAAGACGCCATCACATAAAAGCAGGTGACACAGTGGCCTCTACTCTGTTACTGAGCCATCTATCTAAACAGGTTTAATGACGGGATTTTTGTAATCCCCTTATTAAATTTAAAGATGTACATTTAATCCTCATTCAAATTGTTGAACACAATTGATTTGAATTTTTAATCCTATTTCAAGATTTTCTTCTCAATAACTGTTGAAACAATGAAATTGTGGTCACTCATATATATATATATATATAAAAGGCCCCAGTCTTAAAATCTTATATGAGTGCTCTATAAAGAGTCGATGCTTTGTTTTGTGGAATTCTCATAGTTTCATCAGAGGTAGTTTCAAAATAAAAGTGTGAGGACACACTGTTCCGGGGTGTCAGTGTGTGGCGCTGCAAAAAAGGGGAACCCAGGTGCTGACCCGTGTCCTTATTCACGTTCACCACCCATGTCCTGTCAGTCCTGGACCACACGGGGGCGTAGTTGTGTTCCGTTAGTGCACCGTGGCAGACAGGCACTCTCTTCCTACTTTGTCCTTCATTGCTCAAACACAATTTTCCTCTCCCTACCACCCACTTCTGCCGGCTCTCAGACGATGGGTTGACTGAGTGGTTCCTGAGTGCTTCATTTCCTTTGCTACCACTCACTCTCTGTCTCTTCCGAGCTGCTGTCTGTCCACTCTGCTGAGTACTCAAAATTTCATAAGGCAGGAGACAATGAGGCTGTGGCCTGTGGAGGAGCAGAGGTAGTATAAGGCTGTCGTCGTCTGGAGACCAGTAACCCAAGCTTTTAGTGTGGAGACAGCACAAAGCTGCCGCGCACAGCCGGCCCGCCTCAATTTGTCTAAACAGCTAAGTGCTGGTTATCTTAGCTGGAGGTTACGGCGCTTCCTGTTTCTGTTGTTTCAGTATAAGCGGTGGTGGAAATGAGCAACTTAAACAAGTACGTATGGCGTGCATGCTGCGGTGATCGGCGCAAACTTCTGCAGAGATCATTAAATTGTGTGCAAATATCTCACTCGCCTTTGAACTGCGATTCGAATTTCTGCAGGAGGGGGAAAAAAAAGAAAAAGAAATCACGTTTTCCTCACGTCATTTAAATGAACAGGCTTAAGTTGTCTAAAAAAACTGTTCGGATGTCGAGTGATCACAGGAAGTCAACAGCGTTAAAAGCTGTTCTCCAAATCAATACTACATAGTGATTCTAAGTAGGTTTTGAGTATGTTTATACTTGAAAAAGTCACAAGATTAAGTGTACTTGGAAAAAATAAAAATAAAAAAAAGCCAATGTGTTTTAAACTAAAGTGGAAAAAAGAAAGTGCTTGGAAGTCACAGAATCATTCCATTGAAAATACATTTTATAAACTGAATTAGTTGTGAGTATGATGGAGATGAATTAAAAATCATAAAATATGTCCACGTATCATCTCACAGCAAGTATAACATTTTAATTTGTGGTGATATTGAATGTGTTGCAATGATCAGAGAAGGATTTGTGATCAATGGAACTAAATGTCTGTATCTCACAACAATCTCTATATTGTAGCTCTGAACGTGTTGAACTCAGGGTCAGTCTACAACCTTGTTAAACCACTGACATTTCAGTGAGCGTAGACCTTTTGTTTACTTGTAAACGAGGCTATAAGTGACCGGAAATGATTCTATCTGACAATTCTGTGGACATTTTGAAAAGCTGCATCTTTCCAGTTGTGTGTCGTTTAATGCTTTTGGCTTGTTTGCGCTTACGAATCACAAACGCTCTATTATGTCACGGAGCAGAGACTTTTTCTCGTCACACCGCCACCTATAGGTGTGGCATGCCCACAGCAGCTCTTTACAAGGTTTTTGTTCAACCTCCCTCAACTTCTCTTTTACTGGCTTTCAGGGGGATTTTTTTTTTCTACTTCTACAGATGATGCTCAGCTCTCCATGTGGTGAGTAAATGCTGCTCTCAGTAAAAACAGATTGTTCTCGTACAGTTTTCTATGGTTTTAAAACATGCGTTTGAGCTTATCTGATGCTTCTGAGGCCACGTTTACACATACTGGGTTTTTTTTAATTACAAAAACAGATATTTTCCCCGATACGTTTACAAAAAATAAAATCTTGCATCTACATAGATATAAACCTGCATATACAACTGGTTCAGAACTACTAGGAGCATGAGTTGGTCAGTACAACTCCCCACCCAGAAACACAAGAACGGCACTTAAGTTTGTTGTTCATGAACACACACACATAAACAGTTCAAACGTAAATCATCCGAACATTAAAACCTAATTATGTCAGCGCGGCTGGGTGGCGACGAGCACTCCCACCTCACAGCCAGAAGCTCATGATTCATTTCAGTCTTTTTCTTTTCTTTCCTTTTCTTTAACTTTGTGAGTTGTTGCACCAAGATGACTTGCTACGCCCTGTGTGGAGATTGCATGTTCTCCTTGTGTGTGTGTTTTCTCCCCGGGTTAGGGTAAGGTAAGAAAAACCACATGTTTGAAGTTAAACGGAGACTTGAAAGGTGTGAAAGTGAGGGTCTCACTATTTTCGCCCTGTGTCGGCGTTTTGACGTGTCCATGGTGGATCAAGTTCTATAAAGTGGTACAGAAAATGAATGGATGGCTGATTTTTGTGTGTGTGTGTGTGTGTGTGTGTGTGTGTGTGTGTGTGTGTGTGTGTAATTGGTTCGGCTGTGGGACCTCCTCCTGCGTCGTCTCTGGCAGTCTTGTAGAAACTCTCCACAGCTGGAGGCGCAGACCGGCACTCCGGGCAGGGCCCAGTGCATTATGGGTAATGAGAGTGACCAGGCTGTTAGCGGAAGATAGAGAAGGGGATGGAGGCGAGGCGGAGGGTCTGTCTGGTTGCTAGGATACGTGGCCGGCGCCAACAGCGGATATGATTTATAATGGCCAGCCTCACTGTCTCGCTTTCTCCACTAGTTTCCTCCCGACTCTCCTCCTTTCTTTTTTTTTACTTTTCCACCGACTCCCTCCATCCACTACCCTCGCCTCTCTCCTCGCCATCTCCACGCGTCGATTATCCGGCCCTGCCTTACTGATCTGGGTACTTAACATTAGCGAGGGCTATTATTTATATGGGTGTTCCTGATATTCTCCCCCCCTGCGTCCATCGTGGGCGCGCTGCGATAAACTTCACCCTCCTCTGTGACGAGGATGAAACCACCACCCCCCCCCCCCCCCCCCCCATCCCTTCCTATATCCGGGCTGCTGCAACTTCCGCGGCGAACGTGCATGTTCACATGATGGTACATGAGCTGCGAGAACATGAATGGATGATATTGATTTGGTGAGACTTGATCCACATCGGGATGTGGAAGAAAAAAAACAACCTCAGAGATAAGTACAATGTGAGGAGGAAGAAGAGTTTGTGGGGGGGGGGGCAAGGCCATGTGATTGAGGAAGGGAGGGAGACAAAAGGCAAATGGTTGATGAAAGGGTGTCACCCAGGGATAAAGAGATGCACTCTTTGTTGTGTGATTAGCATGGGTGTGCTCTTGAAGTTTGTTCTTTTTTTTTTTTTTTCTTTCTCTTTTTTTCCTGTAGTAACAGTGGTAGTTGAATAACAGTGAGGATTACCGAGCGTGTGTTTGCTCGCCGTTTTGTCTCAGAAGTGCATTCAGACTTTCATGGGAAGCTGAAACCTGCCACCAAAACACAATTAGCATTAAAGTGGCTCTTTTAAAGGGAGTGACACGGGATGTAATGTGGATTTTACAGACAGGCTTTGCCGTTGCTGTTACAACAAAGAGACGAGACATTGACTGACTGCTATTTGAATTTCATGCCGGTTTTATCTGCAGAGGGGTTTTTTTTTTTTTGGGGGGGGGGGGGGGGGGGGTTTCCTTCTTCTTTTCTGGCATCGCCTCAAACCTCCATCACCTCAGTCAAAATGTTACAAACTCTACAGTGACATGTTTTTCTAATCTCAACTGAACTGCTGTCTGCACAAGAAGTAGTCAAGGTGTTTAGATTATCCTGTGTAATTGGATTTATTTTCTCCAATAACATGTGTTTCTTGTTAATTGGGTCAGAAACTCCAGTGCACCAGCATTGGAATTGTGTATTTTAATGTGATGACGGCATCAATGTCGCCTCATAAAAGCTATTTCAACAGTACAGGAGAGGAAATATTTACTGAATTTGGATCAACTCCCCTTTAACGTCAAGCAGCAGTGTTGTCTCATCAGACGGCAGGCGTAGTGTTCAGGAAAATACAGACTCATTTCTCAGAATGTGTCATTTTATTTCAAATATTTTACGATAATATAAGACTGAGCGCTCGGTTTGTCTTTATTCTTAAGTAGCCAACTGAACGTATTCAATAAGCTAAGGAATAGGATGGTACTCGCTAAAGGCTATTTATGTTCTCATTCTTTTAATACTAAACCAAATAAAAAAAGGAAATACAATAGTTCATGACAGTTAGTGCAGCGCAAATATATCTATCTATCATCTATGTTGTCTTCTATGACTTTTTTCAATTGTACGTTTTAATGAAAGTGACTTATAGATATAGATAGATAGATAGATAGATAGATGACTTTATTAATCCCTGAAGGGAAATTGTTTTGTTGCAGCATTCTGGTTTATAAAATACAATGGAATAGAATATAAAAAGTAGGGAATAAAAATATACAAATATACAAATATAGAAATAAGTGATATAAGTGAAACAAAATATAAACATTAGATAGTTGATATATTAAAGTTTGATTTGAGAGTTTTTCCAAATCATTTTCTTTTGTACATTCACTGTAATAACACTCTGTGTTATTGTATTTACTCTGTGGTATGAATTATTGTTGTTTGATACACAAAGTGAAAAAAAAATTAATCTATTCACCGGAGGTGGAGAGTAAGTTTATTAAGTCAAGTTGTATATCAATGCAATTCAAAAGTCAAGAGGAAGCAGGTTGGAAATGAGCCGAACTAAAAAAAACAATATGTTCCTGTGTGATTTATTAGGTTTATGTAGTTTTACTAAAAGTTCATAAATCACAAGATAGTACTTATATAATCTCCTCATAGGCGCAGTGTAGTCATAGGTCATAAGTCATAGGTGTAGGGGTGAGCACTCCTGCCTCACATTGACAGGCTCTCTGGTTCAAGTCCGGGTTCTTCCCACAGTCCAGAAACAGGCATTCGAGGTTAATTGCTGACTCTGAGTTGCCTGCCAGTGTGTGTGTGTGTGTGTGTGAGTATGTGTGTGTGTGTGCGAGCGCGTGCCCTGGGAAGTGAACATTGCCGGCTCGGAGAGAGTCGGAGACGGATACAAGGAAACTTCATTGTCATCCCACCACATGCTGTCACATGAGGTGGAACCGAATTCCACTGTGAGGTCCGGCTTCAGCCTGTGGACATAAAAAGACACATTGAAAACACTGGATAAGGAGAAGAATGTCGAGGGAAAGGAAAAATTTGAATGCTGAATTGGACTACGATTACGTGTCACCCTGGTGAGGTGGCGGGTACAGCTGGGCTTCAGCAGGCGAAAGAACTCAGAATAAACTATTTATGTGCATTAAATTGAGGATATTGTGTGTCAATTACAAGTCCACTAATTGGAAATAACAGAGATTTTACAAATCCTTTAAAGAGAAGTGGTGAACCAACCTCACTGTGATCTGACCGGTTTGTTATTGATGAAGGATTATTTCAATTTTCCAAGACGTTTTATCGGTTTTACGTTTGATTCTGCGTTGTTTGATTATAGATGCACTTATGATTCAAACATAGAAGGTGGCAGGAAGGTTGTCGTATAAACGGGACCTTAATCAGACATGTTACTTTGAATGGGATCAACCAATCACTGTAACCCAATATAACTCGGTCATGTCAAAAGTCACCGTATAGAAATTGTCTTCACAATGAAATAATGTCACGGGTCAAACGCTCCACATCGTAATCTCAATGGTCCTGGATTCTTTTCCAGGCTCAGCTGAGGAATTCCCACTCGTCCCGTGTGTCTGACCTCGTAACTCACCTGCGCCTGTTTGGTCAAGGTTGTGAGTTTGTCTCTTTGTTCCGCTTCCATAAAGTGATCCAGGAAGACATTCAAACTGGGGCGTCCATATTTCTCCTTCCCTCTCAGTCTGTCCAGCGTCTTCCAGTAAATGGAGGATAATTTTAGAGCGATAAAAAGCCCAGAGGATATCGAAAGGAGAGGAGGGGAGGGCAGGGGAGTGCGCGCACGTACACACACACACACACACACACACACACACACACACACACAATCCCACAGGCACACTTGTGTTTGCACAGCATCCCTTGTTAGAGCCACTCATTGATGTAATGTATTCCTGAACCTGAACCTGAACCTGAACCTGAACCTGAACCCTCACAGGCTCACCGTGTACGACACAAGAAGTAAGTCCTGGAACTTTTTAGCGCCCATGAAGGTGGAGAGGGGTCTCGACTCTGGTATTGGACCTCACAAAGATAGCTAGACACACACACACACACACACACACACACACACAGAGTGAAAGATGGTCCCTCATTCCCTGCTGCACCTGCTGACCTCACAGGATCCACTGAGATCGCCTACTGCTGAATGTGCGGCTTCGACACACACACACACACACACACACACACACACACACACACACACACACACACACACACATACAGGAATGCGTACGCACTTTGACTAATAGGCCTAATGCTTCCTGAAGAGGGCCCAGCACTGCATTAGCTACGGATGTGGGATTGATTTAGAAACTGAAAGCCTTTGCGTGTGTGTGTGTGTGCGCGCGCGTGTGTGTGTGTGTGCTATTATGTTGTGCATTTGTGACACTCCTCTAGCATTATTTGTTTACTTACAAATGATACCGCCACACAATGAAAAAAAAAACACACAGAAATATGACAGAAGTTAAATTTATATTCAGTATTCCGGTTTTTGCTCTTGATTCTTAGACAGTAAACAAAGTTTTACGGGGCAGTTCTTTTTTTTTTTTTTTTCCTGTTCAAACTGTCATAAGGCCGCTCTCTTATTAATTTCAGCGTTTGCAAAAAGGGTCTAATTAGGGCGGTTTGAACTATCACACCAATTAAATCTTTGTCCGTTCAAAGTCGGATTAGTTCTTGACATCAGGTTTCCAAAATTTAATTATAAATCTAACAAATCTGCCTTTATTTCATTTGACTTCATGATGGGTCACCAGGGCCATGTCACAGTTTGCATTTTTGCCCGACAGCAAGATTCCCTTGGTTCAATTCCAGGTTCTGGGGCCTATATATTTTTTTTTTGCGCGCGTGTGTTGCTTAGGTTTCCTCCTGCAGTAATAAAACATGTTCGAGGTTAATTGGTGACTCGAAATTGGTGTGAATGTGAGTGTGTGGACTACCGCCGATTGTTAGCCGGGATCATCTCCGCCCCCCCCCCCCCCCCCCCTCCGAGAGCTTAAGTTTGTAAAGACGGATGGATAGATCACAGATGAAAGGAAAATTGCTGCTTTTACACAGTGCAAAACAAGAGAAAATGCATAGTTTGGCTGTTCATTAGCTCCTTTTGCCACACAGGGATGCAAATGGAAGAGAACAGTGCAGAATGAAGTGTGTTTGAAAGGCCTGGGTCTGTGTGATGTGCTGTTTGGCATGTTTATGCAGCGAGGCTGATTATGGTTGTTCCAAGCATAACTTAAATAATGAGGGTGAAAAGCCGGTTTGTCACAGAGACGGGAAAAACACAGTAATCAAATCACAACATGGGGAAAACGGCACACATTTTCACACTCCTCTGTTACTTCACTGGATCTGGATCATTACTGCCAAATGAAGGGAGCGAATCAGCTGGACCACTGACAAATATTTATATAATGCCGGTGCATGTTGTGTTGGAGGTGGGAGGATTTCAGATGGGTCGGGCGGGTGGACCCTATGAGAAGCAGTCAAGATGGAAAACACAGACGAGGTTGATATCATAGTATAGGACGTGTTCGAATGTGCTATATCGAGCCACACATAAAGGAAAGGCAGTCGAGGTGACTCTTTCATTCTTGAACGCAAACGCATGATGGTCATATTGTTGCTGATACTGACGTACTTGAATCGTAACATTATGGAGCCTTAACCTGATATTAAATGTTAAATTAAATACATCGGAGCTGTGGAAATGGACATTGTGTGGTTTAACCTACCAGACATGAAAATAAACAAATGAAAACAACCCTTCTATTTCGTAGGTTATATATATTTATTACATTTCAAAATTGAACTGCCATCCAAAACTATGCTATGTTGATTAAGATTGGTTCAAATTGAAACTATGATGATTGAAGTATAAGAAAACTGTACCATATAACTATTACTTCTTTGCATAAAGTGACTTTATATAGTAGTATATGACAATGATGCACCATTTCTTTCACAGAATTCCGGTGAGAAATGTATCCGATTTTGAGCTTTATTGAGCTATAA
>NC_137669.1:7901800-8085699 GCF_963422515.1 Blennius ocellaris
AGGAAGGGAGGGGGGGTGGATGGAGGGGGGGTGGGGGGGGGTGCGTTATGAGGACACGGAGGCTGAGAGAACGGGGGGGGGGGGCAGGAGGGCGGCTGTCGGTCATCACACCACTGTAGTGTGCGATAGACCTTCCACGCACTGTGTGTGAGTGTGTGTGTGTGTGTGTGTGTGTGTGTGTGTGTGTGTGTGTGTGTGTGTGTGTGTGTGTGTGTGTGTGTGTGTGTGTGTGTGTGTGTGTGTGTGTGTGTGTGTGTGTGTGGGGGAAGTGGCTGTGCACATGACTGTCGGTGGAAAAAAAAAGGGAGCAGGAGCGCAGTGTGCCACCGCTGACCGATGAGCCCAGACGAGAAAAAAAAAGGGTGCCGCCGGATCATACGTGTCATGTTGGGAGTGTGTCATGTTGGGAGTGCTGGAAGGGGGGGGGTGGGTGGGGGGGGGTTGTATGTTGAATGGTTGTCTGCCTCCCTCCTCCCCTACCTGCTCCTCCCTCCTCCTTCCCTATAAGCACGTGTGTACAGTATGTTTGATCATCATGTCTGGAGCTCGTCCCGTGGGTTGTCGTCTGCCCGTCGCCCGCCGTCGCCCACCCACCACCCCCACCCCCACACCCCCACCCCCACACCCCCACCCCGGAAGACCACATGTGCGCATTGCGGCCGCCTGCGCTGCCTCCCGGTGTCCCCGCTCCCCCTCCGTCTCGCTCTCCCACGGTGACATCCGTACTCGACCTGTACCAATTTGACAGGCAGTTGTCATCTCACCCCGACCCTCCGTCCGTTCTTGCAGCGGACTGGAGTTCAGCCTGTCGACCGGCTCGCCTCCGTCCACACGACGCTAAATTATCCGTCCGGCTCTTTGTGTCAGCTCCTGTAATAGATGGGCTCTTATCCTTAGGTGGCCTTTGTTAAACTCTTCCAGTGCGACTTCAGGTTACCGTGGCAGGGTTGCCGTCTCGGTTATAGGGTTGTACGTTCACTCGTTCAGACTAATCATATATTTTAAGGTACAATTAATATTTTTTGCTTTCCTAGCGATTTGGGGTATTACGTTGTAGGAAGCGACGATTTTGCGTTTGATCCACTTACGTCTGTTGCGTTTGGGGAATCGGGTGGAGATCTGGGTTCAGACTTTCGACATACAAAGGTCACAGCAAACCAGGAGGAGACGAAATTCTGCCTTGAGACGAGGCGTTAAAGGCTTGTCCTCAAACCCGACTGTGCTCCACGGTGAAAAGCGTACAGCGCGTGACAGGTGCAATCTGCAATTGATGCACAGATCAGTACCAGTCAGCAGCTTCTGTGGGACGGAATTGCCAGGGTCCAAAACTGCATAGTCTGTGGGCACAAAAAAAAAAAAAAAACGATGGCGACGAGAACAAGCTGTACATTCCTCTCCCAGTGTCCCTTTCTTCTCTCTCTGTCTCTCCTCCAATTTATTCCATCTTTCTCACCCTTACCATTTCCTCTCTCTTTTCTCATATAGACGCACACACACACATACATACATTCATACATACATACATCCCCTCCTCCATATATGAGCACTGACAAGCTGTAGGGCGTGCCCCCCCTTCCCCATCACCACCACATACGTTACAGCGGCGCACTTACATTCATTCCATTGTGGAGTTCACACATGGCTGCACAACCACTGACACCATCATACGTGTCCTGGTTTACACTATGGGGGCCTCTTTAACCACCACCCCCCCCTCCCCCACCCCCTTCCTCTCACAAAAAGACAATTGAAGACACACCGTTGAGAACTTCTGTTTTAATAATTGGGACTGCGTGAGGCGAGCGGGAATGAAATGGCACTTTGTTGCGTACATGCCGACTGTACCGCCGAGAAATGATGGCGTAAGCAACAATTACCCTAATTGAACATTCCAGAGCAGTCCTGCAAAATGGCTGCCGAGCCGGCATGCCGTCTGTGATGGCCGACAAGAGTGTGTAGGTCTGAGGCGTGTATGGCTGCGCCTGCCTGTGTGCCTGTGCGTATGCCTGTTTGTATATAGATATAGATGCGTGCGTGCGTGTGTGTGTGCGCGCGTGTGTTTGCTCTGTGTTTGTGTGAGAAGTAATCCTGCATTCGCTTTTTTTTTTTTTTCTTTTTTTTTTTTTTTAACCGAACGCTTTGTGTCAGGGGGAAGTTTCCGCTCGCAGCAGATCTCTGCTAATCCATAATTACCTGCCTCAATGTACCTAGACTGCAGGAGCCATTGTGTCAAAGCGCCATATTGTACCAGGCGCCTATGAGAAGGCTCTCTGTTTAACTTTGAAAGAAAAAAAAAAAAACTGCGCACGCCGTGCGTTTCCACGCCCGCCATCTCCAGAAGGTTTTTTTTTAGCAGACCAGCGTCGAGGTGCTGAATGTGTCCCCCCCCCCCTAAAAGCTGACCTTGTGGTTTCTTTGCAGCTCTCGGCCCAGCGCCATCGCCAGCCCAGTGCCCGCTCGCCGGCCCGTCCAGCGCCTCGCCCGTCCACAGCGAGGACGGCCCTGCCCAGCGCTGACTGGCAGCCTGCGCGAGTCATCAGGGTTAGTGCTCTTTTGGCTCGCCTCGGAGCCAAGATCATCCGCAAGCGTCAGGCAGGGGGGGCTTGTAAATTTATAGATCCGCACTTAAGGACCAAAGGCCGGCCAGTCAAATCATATTCCTACATATGAGTAAGAGAGGAGTGGGTGAGCTAACAAGAGGCGTCCATAAAGCGCTGTGACTGATCCCGATTTATTACAGTCAATCGGACAAGTGCAGAGAGATGTGCCGAGGTTTTTATCGCGGGCGCAAGAACCAATGTTTCATTGTAATCTCGGAGGAGAAACTGAGTGATGGCTGTTTTATTTGATGATTTACACCCGAGCCTCTTCGTGCTTTGACATAAAGAGCACAATGACTCCACCAAGGGTCCAAGTTCATTTTTCTCGCATCAATTTTCTCATGACAGTAGTTCAATAAAATACATCTAAGAACGAGGAGCTTTTAGAGGTGGGTACCTTGTTTCACGCACGCGCGCGCACACACACACACACACACACACACACACACACGCACACACACACACACACGTATTTTTGTCGTGTGATAAGCAGCACGCTTTCATTTACATACCTTTTTTTCCCCCTACTCCTAATAGGCCACACACACACACACACACACACACACACACACACACACACACACACACACACACACACACACACACACACACACACACACACACACACACACACACACACACACCTACACACACACAGATTATAAGCAACGCTGGATTACTGTAAGTTAAAGCCGTGCCGTTTTGCTAATAATTCGAATACTGCAAGTGCTTGCATTTTCTGCAGTTCATCAGGGAGACGATGTAAAAACGAAGAAGGAAAAAAAAAAAAAGAAGACAAAGCCGAAGTAAATGACTACCAGCACTCGGGCCTTATCGCCACTGTGTGGGTGTGCGGCTGGCGTGCTCCTGATGTAAGGAAGGGAAACGAGAGCGCGCACACGCCGACTGTCGACGTGACAGCCGAGGGTCGGGCTTACACATTAACGTCCCCGCCGCCGTTTCTAATGCATTTGTCAAGCGATAGCGTGGTCACACCGTTCTGCCGAATTGGGGGTGGGGGGGGTAGGGAGTATGGTGTTGTACGTTTCACAGGCAGCAGACCTGGTAATAGGGTGTGTGTGTGTGTGTGTGTGTGTGTGTGTGTGTGTGTGTGTGTGTGTGTGTGTGTGTGTGTGTGTGTGTGTGTGTGTGTGTGTGTGTGTGTGTGTGTGTGTGTGTGTGTGTGTGTGTGTGTGTGTGTGTGTGTGCGAGAGAGTGACAGGGCATGCCTGTGGATGTGAGATACCTCGCTTATTTAGTATTGATTGAGTGAGTAATCGTCTCTCTCACCCGCTCGCCGCCAACTATTCCAATATCAATATAACGGAGCCATTAGCTTAATGTCCATAAATACAGCAGATGAGGGCTAAAGGGATAGCTAATTATTTTCTTTAAAAAAAATTTAAAAAAAAAACTGTATCCAGTTTAGGAATGATGAAAAAACTAAAAGACTACAACGGTTTTTATGATCACAGGTTCTGGAATAAATAACTTGTTTTCTAAATGAGACAACTACGCAGATTAAAGACGATTTTCAAGTCGTCATTTTCGATCATTATCATACGTGCTATTCGAAAGCAGGGAAAGTAGAGCAGCCAGAGGCCCCATTTATGGAGTACTGGGTGTCATTTAAAAGGAGCTTCTGGAAGTCATTGACATGCTAACGACAATTTAAAAATAAGGCCATAAAAGAGAGCGGGCCGGAAAGGAATAATCTTGTTTTCTTAACCTACCTAATTGGAACGCTATGGACGTTCACTTTTGAGTACAGAGGAACATGAGGACATAAGTCTGTGTGTGTTACCTGTGTTTGGCAAAGGGCCTTTTAGACCTGAGCAAAAAAAAAAAAAAAAGGAAATGGATGCTTGGCAAACGTTTAGCCAGCATCTTTATCGTCGCTGCTCTCAGAGCTGACCAGCACAGCTCCTTAATAACGGACACAAAACACACAGTCAATTCTATTTATGCACTGGCCAACACCTCGCAGCCCTTCAGCGCCATGCGACAGATAATATTTAAATCCCAAACGCTGCAATTCAGAGGCGTCATCACATGCGTTAATGCACTCATTTATCATCAGCACACAACAAAGCCGGTGTGTAGTGACTCTGTGTGTGTTGTTTTTTTTGCATGCTGGCTTGGGGGGGGTGGGGTGGGGGGGGGGCAGTGCGAGACATAAGTGGAGGTCTGGTTAATAGTGTGGGTCTGAAATGCAGAGAGGGCAGGATGTTCTCCACAGCAAAGCTTTTTGCCTGCCTGGCTCCATTCCCAAGTACAGACAACAGACGTCGTCATTCTCCAACTCAATTTACAGACGCATTAGGAGAAGCTGAGACGCGCCCAACTCTCTCAAATGCAATCAGCCTGCCCGTGTGGTTTTTTTTATAGAGGAAATCGAGGGTGCCATCTTTATCGACTTCTTTTGGACTCGTCCTCCTCGGCAGAACATCCGCCGAAATCACTTGCAGCCATAAACATCTACGCGTAGACTTTATTTTTCTATTATTCGGGACTTGTTTTGACTGGTTTGACTCACTTTCAGTTTTATTAAAGAGTATGTTTGTGAGCCTAATCTCACAAGGGAGATGCATGTTGGAAATGTAACCACTTGTATGTGGTCTTTGCTTCTAAACTTAAAGACTTTTATTGCTTTTGTGGGCAAGAAGAAATGTACTTGTACTTCGAATGAATGCAAAAACCGCCTTAAAGTCTACTTTCTTAAAATGTTTCAATCATTTAAAATGTAGGCCCGATACTGTGAAAATCTGGATACATCCAGCATTTTTATTGTTTAGACTTGTTAAAGTTGTTGGGGTTTTTTTAGGTGACGCCTGCATTTATAGATCAATCGTCATCGGATTGAAATAATGAGTAAATGTTAGATACATTATATTTAGAAGGTCCTGACTGTATGAATTCCAAATAATTTGCCTAAATATATTAAATGAAAGCTTTTTGTATTGAGAACTACGGCATTTTAACCTTTTTATTAATGAAAATCATTTCGAATTAGCTTTTTTTTTCTTTTCTTTTTTTTTTCACTGCATTTAATTAAAGTTCGTATGACACTGTGCGTTAAACGTTGACAAAGCAACCCTGTTCTGGATTTCCTCACCCAAAAATTATGATTTGCCTTAAATATTGATTCAAACGACGTCGGTAAGTTTGTTGCTCATATGAGTGGAAGGAAGCGTCCCCCCCCTGTTTGAAGTCTGAATCCTCCAGTTTGACCGCCTTTTACTCTGAACTTCGGCTTGTTAAATTGATCTTAAATGTACTTCTTGTTCACATTAAAAAAAAAAAAAAAAAAGAAGAAGAAAAAGCTCTTTAAGTGTGTCTCGGTGAAACCTGCTGATAACCCTGAAAGTCTGCGCCTCCCTCTTTCTCCCTGTAATTGATTTCACACCTTTGAGCCTCACAATAGTTTTCTGAGTGCACTTAGGGGAAAGATTCAGGACGGAGCCGACTTGAGGCATCCGCCCGTGCAGCGCCGCTCGTGCGCACGCAACAATCCCCGCGTCGTTAATGTCCTGTTTGACCCTCAACCAAAACGTACGGCTGACTGAGAGCTCCGCTTGGAAAGACTGAGGCGAGGGAAGCGGGACGCCAGACAAAGGATGGGGGCTGGGAATGGCAGGAATGGATAGGAAAAGATGGGGAAGAGGTGATAAGGAGAGAGAGAGAGAGAGAGGGAGAGAGAGGGAGAGGACACAATGAGAAGAAGGGGCTATTAGGAAAAGAAGGAGATGTCTTTGAAAACTGCTGTTGCACTTCCCTATCTGTATCTATCTTTTGTTCTCGTCGTTCTTCTGCAAAATGTCACAGATCATTCATCCTCTTTTTCACCCTTCATTTCTCTCAGTATCACTCCATTTCTTGTACCAGCTGTTCACTCATCTGTCTCACTTTTGATCTCCAGCATCAGACCCCCCCCCCCATCATCATCCTCCTCCCCCGTTCTCCCTCCTATATCTTTCAGCTCCTTTTTTTTTTTTTTTTTTTAACCCCCAATAAGCACCTTTCTTGAATCGCCTACGAACAAAAGCGCCTCAAATATTGGTTATTTCTCACACGATAGACTCGTAGGCGTGTAAAACGTTATTCATACGTGCAGTTAAGGAGCGCCGACGAGTCTCCTCCCCCCCCTCTTTCTTTCGTTCTTTCTTTCTCTCTCTCCCTCTCTCTCTCTCTCTCTCTCGGAGTAGATCTATAGCGCTCAGGTGGAGAGGCTCTCTCTCCGAGCATGTGGACTTTATCTCGAAACGAGGGGCTGGCTGCCATAGCAACCATATGATGAGGCAGGCAGGGCTATTTAAAGGAATTCAGCTGCTGCTCGCGTTCCCGTCAGCTTCACACCGGTCCAGCGAAAGACAAAGAAATAGACGTGGATGCGAGACGAATATAGATCCTTGTCGTAAGCCTTCGGTTACGAAACGTTGGGGGGAGGAGGGGGTGGGGGGGGGGGGGGGGGGGGGGGGGGAATGCAATAAATCCCATAGAAACAGCCTGAATGTGGAGTGACTTCTCATGCACAAATGATGGAGGCGACAACGGTGCATCCATCTCCTGATTTTGAACCGGGAGCTTTTGTCCGTCGCTCTTCGATATTTATTCCACAAGCACTTTCAGTCGAGTGCCAGTTAATATATCAGATATAATTGCAGACCCATGTCTCGCCTGCATTTATTGTAGAGGGACGCATGCACACGCCACAAAAAACAGGTGATACACATGTGTAAATATTCCTTCCTTATCTTTTTTATTTTTTTATTTTTTTATTTTAATTTTTACAGTGATGTGCATATGCATGAATTATCAGCAGAAGGGGCCACTTCACTGTGTAATGTCTCAAATTATTCATGAGTGATGAAAAAGCCACACACTTTTCCTCCAGAGAGGCATTTCTCAGCGGACGGCGGCACAAGTGAGAGACGGCGAACGGCGGCTGTGCACCTCCGGTGACTCGCATGCCAAACGCAGACAGCCAGGCGGAGAGCTCAAACAAAGACACATGCAGTTTGCTTTCCTCCGGCGCATGCCTTTATGCACCAGCCATCTCTGCTGCTATGGTCCGGTCTCAGAAAGAAAAAAAAGATGCGAGGCAAAAGTTGACATTTATTCCCCCACCACCCCCCCCCCCCCAAATCACCCACTGAGAGAATTTCTGTATTTCAGCTTAGCCTCCCCGTGTGCCTCTCCACATTTAACCGATCAATGGCAGCCAGCGCCGGCTTTTCCTTTCTGTCACAATCAGCTCCCCCGAAAGGTTATGAGCACAGTGGTCTGGGGTATGAAACTCGGCTTTTATGACCTGCAAATAAATGCAGGGACAAAAATTAACTACCGGGCTCGCCCAAGTAGTGATTAAATCATTTCCCTCCTCACGATCCCAAACTTGGTTCCGCCGAGATTTACTCCGACCTTGCTGTTGTTGCTTGACATTTCATGAACTAACACAATAAATCTTTACTTTTGCACCTTTCCCTCAGCTTAGCGTAGGAGCTGGCTGAGTGGCAGGAACCGACCTCACCGGGTCCGGAGTTGATAGATGTTTGCCTTTCATACTGATATTCTTCCAACATTTTGACGTGAAGTGCACAATGGTCGTTTTTTCCCCCCGTTTTTTTCTTCTTTTTTTCCCCCCCCGTCGCCGCCGCCGAGCACAGCGTGCCGTTCCAGTGCCTGCGAGAGCAGTCAGGAAGATTTAAAGTGCTTCACGGAAGCAAAATTATGAGTGACCTCTCCCATAACACTCCCTCTGCTCTTCACTCTGCTCTTTATCTCGTTCTAATCCCAACTCATTTCATATGCTAAGTAAAAGCTTATATCCCTCTTCACTAGTACGTACACACACACACATACTTCGTCGCCGCGGTGTGATTATAAAATTTGCATAGGGGATGTTTTTGGAGCGGTGGAGAGCCCGAGCGCCAGCGATGAAGCAGGGGGTTGTGGGTGGTCTAATGCCTGGCAGGTGTAGAGAGGTGGGGCAGAGACTCCCCGAAACCTCTCGTGTCTGGATTTATGAGGAGAACTCAACAAGAGGAACCCAGAGAAAGTTCCCTGATGTCTCTCTCTGTTCACCTCCAACGGTTTTGCCTACCCATCCTAATTTGCATGTTCTCTTTTCACAGCTGCCACAGATGTAGCGAAGATTAGGAGAGAGGAAGAGGCAGAGCTGACTCCGAACCCCCCCCCCCCACCACCACTACCACCACCACCACCGCCCCCCCCCCCCGGGGGGGGGGGTGGACGCAATGAGGTGGAACCACTTCTCTGTTTTCCCGGACCGGCGGAGGGGGAGAAAGAAGAAATTTCACCATCAGAGCGCCATCTGCTGATTTGGTGGGGCGGGACAGCTGGTGTTGTGAATCAGGCCGCCGCAGTCCAGGGACCGGCTACTTCCCAACACCAGGGTCTCACCTGCACCCCTCACATCTCGTCCAGCTGAAAACACTGTGCGCCGACTAAAGTAAATATCACGTTGGCCAAGGCTGAGCAAACTGTTTGAAACTGCATTTTCTCAGAATGACGGAATAAATCATGTATTTTTCCAACACATCTGTCTGTAATTGTTGTGCCAAACTACGTAGAAAATGAATGATGTTATCAAAATGTACCTCTGACTGACCTTAAACAGCTTCTCCGGTAGAACATGGGATCCCTCAGGGCTTCATTGTGGGGACTTTTATTGTTTGAGTTTTTCTCTATTTATTAATGAGTGTTATTTTCTTAATTTCCAATAATGTGTTTTAAACTATGGTCTGATAAAAAAAAAAAGCCAATTAATGGACATTTTGGGTTTCTGTTAAGCAGTAAATGTGTCCTCCTGTTTGATACACTTGAATTTCAGCACAATCCGACCCAATAAATGCACCGATCCTTGTAGCTATTCAATCGAAAGTGTGATGAACAAATGGCAGAATAATCTGGGCTTTACTTTCTGATCCTCCTTCCCTAATGTCACTGGCTTAAACTGGATGGATAAAAAGACATTGCTTTGCATGTACTTCATCAAATCTGGTCAAAGCTGAACTGCATCGTTTAAAACTGATTGGATCATAATCATAAGGAAAGAAAATGGAGGATGCCTGTTACTTGTTTTTGTTGTCTTTACTTGTATTCTGTACAACTGCAGCAGTAGTCAAATCTCATCTCTGATCAGCCTTTAAGATTGGAGCAAAACGTATGAAAGAAAATGTTTTTGAACGCAAATATGAATGTAAAATATGCCATCTGCCGCTATTTTTTTTAAAGTATTTTTCATCTGAAAGTAATGATCCACTTGAGAAATGGTCCGATGCGTGAGCGTTGTGTAGATATCTGCATGAACAGCTGCGCTCAAGTGTGTGCAACTGGCACTTGTCTTGTGTGGTGAAGTAAGTAAAAGTAACATAATGCCTATAGTGCGGGGAATCACATGCTTGTTCTATTAATCACCATTAAAATGATTTAGCTTCTGATCTAAAATGATCAATTTCAAACCAACAAATGCCTCAATTGACAATTTTAGGCCTGAAATAGGAAACTATTTGGATCTCGATTTGTATGATGTTAAATGAAATGAAGCTTTGTCTTTCATGGCAGGATATTACTTCTTTGACTTTTTTTTTTCTTCAAATGTATAGCTTCTGTTTATATTTACATTTTGTCTGAGTGTCTTACTTTATAAGTGTTTGCATTATCAGTCATACTTTAACTTGTGTTCCTCTTTTTTCATATTGCAAGGAGATTAAACAAGGCTGGAGACTCCACAGCCCTGTCAGCAGGGAAAATAAACTGATTATAGAAGAGCAATCTTTTTTTTAAAGAAACATAAAATATATATTTCGAGGGATAATTTAATTTTCTTTTTCCAGACTATCCTGTCCCCTTGTGGCTTTTGGCTATATGTCATCATCGCAGCCACGACTGAGGATAAGGCGCGACCTAGAATTGCATCATATATGTAAAAAGGTTTACAAATTAAATTGTTTTGTGAAATGTAAAAATGATGATGATTTTGTGTGAATAAAATCTTCTGAAGCTTCGTTGCAGTCAATTAATTTACCAATCAGTTTAGGATTCAATAAAAAATGCTGTAACTGGTGTCAGATAAAGTGTAAAAAGGGACATTTTAGCTTTAATTTAGGTTTTAAAATAAATTATTTGAAATATTTTGGTCCAGTTGAGTTCAAACAAACTAAACAACTTGTCAACAATAAACTTTAATGGTTCCTTGCAGGGTTTTAAAGTGTAGAAGGATAACCCTGTGTCAAGCAGGGATTTATGAAGACATTTTCTAAATGTTTTCTCATTATAACATATAATGACTATAAATTGCTCCAAGATGTGAATGTGTGTGGAAATGGGTTTGATCTCATATGTATATCATATCATATGTCCCAGAACAGGATAAAAGTGGTATAGATGATGGATGGATGGAAGATTTAATGACAAACAGCAGTGGAGCTCATGAGCATACTTATTCTATTTTTTCATAAGAACAGATTAAAAGTGTCAATAGATGTTGTCCTACATGTCTCTTTTCAAATCCGAAATATCAATTGTATTCTGTATTTCTTCCATGTTTATTTGATGGGATTGCTGTATTTTCCAAATGCAATTATATTAAAACACTCGTATTTTGTAAATGTATTTGAATGTATTGCATACAAGCCTTGTGGAGTTTGCATTTCGTTCCTGTGTGCATGAAGTTCTTCCAGGTAACAAAGTTATATAAGACGGATGTATAGGACAGATATGATTTATTCATCTCATTGTGTTTATTTGAATTCATGGCAAGGGGTTTCTCTAAAAATAATAGACACTGATTCATTGATTGATTGACGAATTACGTCGGGCGTACTGCAATTCACTGCGCTTGCGCGGCTCACCTTGAGCGTTACTGGAATCGCGTTGCAACGCTTCTGCGGCCTCGGGAGTGGTTTGCACTGGGTTTGGCGTTCACCTCACGTCCATTTAATCATGTTGCCATCGTGTCGGAGGGTGAAACTCAACCGGGCCGCTCTGAACGATGCGGCCGAGCACAAGGCGCCGGCGCCAGCGGCACCGAGGCGGCGGCGCCACCACGGGGTGGCCAACGGCACCGCCGAGGAGCCCCCGAAGCGTGAGGAGAAGTCCCCCTCTCCGGGGGGGAGGACTCACTCGGGCGGACATTTTTTAACGCAGCCGGGAGACGTGACAGGTGTGCGGGAGAGGAGCCGCTCCGGAGACCTCGCCGGGGAGTCGAACCCGGAGGAGAAAGACGATCCAGGCCAGTATGAACAGAACTTTTTAGGACTTTTACGTAAAAACTGAATCTAATATTAACTTCCTGTGGCAGTTTTCGCAAGTGTTTAATTAGCCGCACGCTAACGCCCAAGTTCATTTACATGCCGGATGCTAAAGCTAACAGTGGTGCTAAATGCTCCCCAAACGTGAGGAATGGTTCTCTCTTGTTAAACCCACATGACCCGCTGTGTGTAAATATATCTTTAAAACACATAAAGTGTGAGTAAATGTTATCACAAGCAGCCCAGTGGAGTGTTGATTTAAAGCTAACCAGTTTGCAGCTAGTAGCCGTTCTAGTTGGACCATGTGCTGCCGTGTTCACATCAATATAGGAAAATCAGTGCAAAACTGGCTGAATTGTATGATTTTTTTTTAAAGTCGAGTATGTTTCTATTCGAACAATAATGGCTTTTTGTTTTGAAGTCTATTGTACCAGGTATGACAACTTGTGTTGTGCAAGTTTAATCCAAGTGAAGTACTTGGGAGTGTTCTCACCAAGCATATGTGTCATAGAACGACTGTGATAATATGGATGAAACGGCCAAAAACGACAGTTTTATCAGTCTTGTAAGTTCACCTTACTTTGTAACTTGCATAAAGGATAAAAACAACAGAACTTCATGGGTGCACAGGTCTCACTGGCTTCCATTAGGATTTTGCCTCTGCACCATTTCAATCCTTATGAAAGACACGAAAGGAACTTTTTGCCCTCATTCTTCCTATTTTAGTTTGAACATCAAACTGCGAAACCAGATTTAGGCATGTTATTGCTTACTGTTATCGTTGGCTTTAACTAATGTCCCTCGCACACTGCGTTTGTTTTCACCGAGTACTACTGAACCAGAAGTACCGGTAGGTGCAATATTGAGAATTAGTGAATTTGCATTTAAATAGATTTCTTTTTTTTTTTTTTTAGCTCATTCAATCATGCCTTATTAGGCCATGCATTTGAAGCCTTAATTCATCTGTTTGTCACATGGCTGAAATGTTGAGTTACATTTGTTTGATGATGGTAATATTGTGCATTCCCATTCCTGCACTAAATAACACTTATTAGAAACAATAAGTGTGACGATGTTGGGGTAATGAGTGATTTCATTATCCAGGTAATTGCTATGGAAACTAGTTGATTCTCACGGGCGAGTCATTAAAATTGGCTGAAACGAGGCGCACCTTGCGCCCAGGCATGAATCTCACTTTTATATGCCTCGAAAAATTAAAGATGATAAAGAAAATCTACATGCAGTGTTCACAAATGGGAATCTTGGGCCATCATTACACCTAAAGGAGTATATAGTCCAGCTCAGTGGTTGGCAACATATTGAGCTTGCCAAGTACCACCATTACTGACCACACAGCAGAACGTTTCTCTGTTAACGATGGACTTATTACTAATAATTGTTTCAATAATTAATTGGACATAATTTTCAAAACATTGCACAAATGCAAATACATAAACAAAAACATGAATGAGTAAACGGGGTCTATTTCATCCAAGCCAACTGACCAACAACCAACAGATAATTTCCTGACTGTTAACTTCTTTTTGTTTCCGTTTGCAGACGTTTATAGAAAACCGTCCGTATTTTCAGTTTCAGAAGGTTTTTTCAGTAAAGCAGCTGAATCTTCCTCTCGCCTTCCGCGTCTGGGTGGTAAATACCCTTCCCATCAACGGGAGGTTTCGAGAAAGCGAGTGATCCAAAGTGTCGGTTCAGCGGGTTCCTCCGCTGCCTGCAAGACGCAGCAGGGGAACACGGAGACGGACGCCTTGAGGATCGCCATTGGGATAAACCGCTACCCCAAAGTAAACCTCTGCGACGTGGCACAACGCTGCGACTCCTGCAGGTGCCGCTGTGGCTACGTGTTACCGGCCGCGCTCCGGACCAAGTCGGTGCGCTGCTTCAAGAAGGACATGAGGGCTGGATTTCGGTTTTCGCCTGAATGTTTCCGGCACAAGAAACACGAAGGTAATAATGGAACTGCCGTCAAAAAACGATCTGGTGTTCAGCTTAATGGACGCCTTGTGCACTTCCACAACGATTCAGCGAGCGAGGCCCCTGCAGTGTCCGGCCCTGCACTCGGTACACCGACAAGCGGAGCCGCTTGGAATGCCGACAGGAATGTTACACAGCATTTTGGGCCGAGATCTGCCACGATGGGTGCAGAGATCCATGAAGAGGAAAGGATCAGGGGAGTGGAGGATCGCAGAAGCACTCTTGGTGAAGCACGTGATCCCACAGAAGCCTGGGGAGCTCACAAGTTCTCACAACATGGAGATGACCTGGTCTCAGATGACCCAGAGTCTTTTAGTTGCCAGAGAGTTAGGGCGTACCTGAGAAAAATGCCTTTCTCATGTGCACGTGCGTATATATCCTGGCCTTTTGTAAACGGTTTATCAAGGCCTGACCATCCATTAGCAAGAGATGACGGCAACTCTAAAGCGGATACACAACCTCGGCGTCATTCACCCTGCAGACAAACTGACAACATGCTCTCAAAGGTATGTATAGAAAGTCATGGTGGTCCGGTGACTTCACACCAAAGCCAAACAAAAACAAAGATGGAGCGTCGTAGGCTCTCATCTTCATCTTCGCCATTTAATGGACCAGCAAGCAGCAGCTCCATGTCCAGCCCCACCCCAGCGTCGCTTTCCCTGAGCGACTGGGAGACTAACCACACTCTGTCCCCCATGTCATCTCCGTTCTCACGGGCCAGTCCAAGCAGTCTCTCCGCCACACCGTCCTGCTTCCCACCGCCATCGTTCCCGCTCGAGACAGCCCGAGGTGCACCGCCGAGAGCCGGAGAAACGTGCAGCCCTTTGTCCTCTCCGCCGCAGTTCTCCGGCTCCAGCAGCTCCTCCCTCATCCTCCTGCAGGACGGCCACAAGAGTGAGGAAGAGCTTAGCGAGGATGGGAGCTTATCCCAACCGTTCCGCTTTACACACGTCATTACTGCCGCTTGCACTGGAGAGAGTTCATTTAGCAGCGCCCTCGACGAGAGCTCCGTGGACTCTCACGCTTTACTCCCACCGGTGCGATCTCGAGTCTCGTCCCTTGAGACGGACTCGTGGAGGAGAAGCTTCTTAAGAAAAAGCTTGGGCCGTTCAGATGCCGGAACGACTGAAGTTGCTCCTCGCAAAAACAAAACGTCACATTCATATTGCACGTCACAAAGTGCCAGTGATAACGGGAAGAGCTTGAAGGATTCTTCTGTTAAAGACATTAAAGATACAGAGGGAGTGTTAAGCTTCAAATCTCTAACCAGCAGCCCTGGAGACGAAGCTCGCACGCCTCCCAGCAGTGGCGGAGAGGAAGGAAATGGCAGCGAGGAGGAAAGAGCAGATGAGACGGATTTTGAAGACGCCGCGGAGTGGGGTAACGGAAGTTCTGAGCAGGACCCCACAGATCCTAAAACAAAGACGAGCCCCCCCGCGGGTGCCCCGAAAGATCCGTGCTCGTCTCCCAGCAGTGACGGCGGGAGCTCCACTGATGAGCGATCGCTGCGTTCAGCTGGAGAAGGCAGCGAGGGGGATCAAACCCAGGCTGCTGGCGGTTCTCAGCCCGACTTTTTGGACGAGATCACGGCTTACGAGCAGGATATTCTGCTGGTGGACGTGGTCCAGGACGACCCGGAGCTGTTCGACAACCTGCCTCAGAAGACTCTTCTCAAACTGGGTCCCGACACGCTCGGTAAGGCCCCCAAAGGCAAACCTGCCACCTGGACGAAAGAGCTGCCAGTCAGAACAGAAAACACATCCATGCAGAGTGAACAGAGGTAGATATTCCCCCGATTCCACCGCATCATTTCAGTCACAATGAATAGTCAGCTGTAAACGGTTTAAAAATAAACGGCAACAATGTTGTATTCCAGATGGACTCCAGGCTCCACCAGGTTCCCCCACAAAACATGTGATATCACAGGTATGATCAATCTTCATACTGATTAAAATACATCTCATGGTAGATATAAGGGTCGTAAGGTGAGACATTTATACTTTGAATTGTGCTGAAAAATCAAATGAAAACATGGAAGAATAATGCACACCTGAAATACATGAATCAAATTGAAGAAAAGCTTGCAGTACATTTTATAATTGCAGGTAATGAAACACTTAAGTTTTATGAAAGAGTGTAAAATCAGTCGGTCTGTATTGACAAATAGATGAGGAAAGGTAATATGTTGAAGAAACACCAGCGTTTTCAAAAAATAAGGAAGCAACTTTGAGTTTAGTGTTTAAAAAGTAAAAGAAGACAAATGTTCACTTTAGGTTTATAATGGTGTTTGTGAAAATGGGCATAAAATGCATCTTAGAAGCTTTTTTTGTTGTTGGATATTGGATAAATCATCTTTTATACTGTTTTATCTGTACATAGTCAAAATGTCTCCAACAAGACGGTGTCCATGTCTGATATGTCCATTTGTCTTCACACAGTACAACTAGACTGAGACTTGACTTTTAATTAGTTTGAGGTTCTGCTTAATGACATAATTGACTCACTAACAACACAGATGCATCTTTTCAATAATTTCTGGTTGTGATCATCAACATCAGGCTGCATTTGTGTCACTGTCCTGAGGGGGGAATGTACTTGGGAGTAATGGCATATGTGGTGAACGTTTGTGTTTGGCAGATGAGAATAACAGCCGGCCCTGGAGACCTCTGTGTGGCGGCGCCCTCACCAAAACGTTACACGGCGAACATCCGGGTCCAGACAGGCAAAGCCAAAGCGCGGTGACGTCTCGACAGTTCATTCACACTGTACATTGATGTTTTGACATGATTTCCCTGCAGTTTTGTTTTTTTTTCCATCCAACATCAAATAACAGAAGTAAAGAGAAACAAGTGCAAAAAACAAATAGTGGATTGTAACAAAAGCAGCAGTTAATCCACTTTGTATTCCATCACTACTGCGGAGAGTAGGGTTGATATCGGGGGTGTTTCCAATCTCCCGTTTGTTGAATCCGTTTCATGTTTTTCAAACAGGCTCAATTTGATGCCAACAATCGTGTAAACGGGATACTTGCAAGGTACTAGTTTGTATTTTAAGATATCACTCTGGCCGCCTTGGTGTTTTTGGTTATTTTTTTCCTCCCCTTTCCCCCATAATGCTTCTGTTGTGGAACAGGAGCCAGACTCCTGTGCAGACCTCCAGCTCCACTCATGACTTCCCCCGGCTCATGCCCGTAGGAGTGGGTGGTGAGTGGACAATCAAAACACGGCAGACACTGAAATCTCAACAGGCGCCACTTCTTTCTCAGGATCATTGACTCCTCATTTTCATTTTTTGAGTTTTAATTGCCACCATCCTTAACAGAAGGGGGGGTAAAAGTGGTTGTCTGGCTGTTGAATTCTCGCTCTGTCCCTCCCCAGGTCCGCCGATCAAAAACCCCGCAAACTCGACAGATTGCAGGCACCTGAAATCTAATGGTGTAAGTATTGTATTACATAAAAACCGATCGCCATCTCGCTGCTGCACAAATGCCTAATTCATACATGCACTCAGTAGCTGCTGCATTGATTACACTTTCCAGGTCTTTCCACAGAATCTAAAACGAGCCAGAGCTGCAATTTTCACTCTGGTGTGTCACCAACTGAACCCGTTAATATATTTAATCATGGAAGTAAATATTTAATGCATTTCTCCCTGTGTTAAAATAAAATTAATTCATGTTCTTTTCTAAGCGATGGGAGTACAGTGCATGATGAACGGTGTTTTAGTGTGCTTAAAGAGGCACCATGTACAATTTAAGCAATCCTTGTTTTCCCCTGGGTTGCGGAGGTGAGTCATAAACGTGCTCATCTTGTAGCAATCCTTCAATTCTCCTCCTGAGACCTCTGAGTGGCTCGACACACCACCTTGTGTTGTGAATGTGTATTGGAGCACATCACAAAACTGAGATGATATTTGGTGTTATTTGATAAATGATGTTCGGGGTCATCAAGATATTTTCTTTTATTATTTTAGCTATCCTAGACAAAAACTAGACAAAAATGACTTATCTTTGATCACAGTTTTAAAGTCTGTTCGAAATGGCAGCAGCAGGAAGCAAAATATACAGCAGGTTTTCATTTGACCCTCGCACACAAACACACCGCCTCCTGCTGTCTGTCGCCGAAACCACCACGGAAAGAAACATTAGGTTCTATGGATCTATTTATCCATTGCCTGGAAAAAGGTGGCTTCCCCGCTTCAGGTCGGTGGAGAGTCCTTGTCCCAAGTGGAGGAGTTCAAGGGTCTCGGGGGTCTTGTTCCTGAGTGTGTGGGGGGGGGGGGGGATGGAGCGTGAGCTCGACAGGCGGAGCGGTGCAGCATCTGCAGTTATGCGGTCGTCGTATCGGTCCGTCGTGGTGAAGAAGGAGCTTTAGCCAAAAGACGAAGCTCTCCATTTACCGGTCGATCTCCGTTCCTACCCTCACCTATGGTCATCAGCTTTTGGGTCATGATCGAAAGGAGGAGATCCCGGATACAAGCGGCCGAAATGAGCTTCCTCCGTAGGGTGGCTGGGGGTCACCCTTAGAGGTCGGGTGAGGAGCGAACCATGAGATGTCAGAATAAAACGACACGTCGGTTGTTGAGGTTCAGAGCAAAGGCATCAGCGATTTTGTCCCCCGTCCCCCCCCCCCCTTTTTTTTCTTTGCCAAAAGCGCTTTGTTTCATTACTATTTGTAAGTTACACAATCGCCAGGAAAAATGCACTAGTAATAACAGGAAGTTGTAGGTTCAAAGGTTAATGCATGCACCACAGCGATTGGCTGAATCACATTATACTGCTTTTTAGCTTTAAAAAAATTATGTTTTGTTTGTGTATTTATTAATTAACCAGGCAACAAATTCTAATCTTCACACACAAAAGCATTTATCTAAATAACCCCACCCCCACCCCCCCCCCGGCACGGCCTATGATTAAAACAGGAAAGGCAGGAATTGTGTTGAGGAGCCTTCAGAGCAGCAGGTTACGTACACGGTGTTTACTGCATTTGGTCTCCATTGTGTTTTATCTCCAATGTGTGGATGTTCTAATGCAGCACATTCTATACCCTCAGTACTGCAGACACTTCTTCAGTGAATCCCTATCCTGTGGGTTCAAGAAATGTCGCTTCCGGCATCTGCCTGCAAAGGGCGACGAGAAGGTACGCACATGCTCAAGCTGCTGCCTCCACGGCTCGTAAGCGACATCACGCCGGTTGCCAGAGACACTTCTCGGAGAGCAAGGCATTACACAGTCAAATCGAGTGTTGGCCCTTTAGCCCTGATCCATTTAGATAAGTCACTTCCAGCAGGAAGGGTTTCGCTCATCGAAACAACAGCACCCCCTGCTGAGTCTTAACCGAATTTACACACTTCTGACTTGAAATGCCTTTTTCTCTCCAGTTCTGTGTTGAAACTGTGGCAAGGTTCACCCAAAATCCATTATGCCTTCAGAAAGCAGGCAAGTTTTCTTCTTTTGTCATCTTGTGTGTTAATATCCGCTCAATACCTTTTAGGTCTCTGCCATCAGTTTGGCTCTCCTGTCTCTGCTTTGCTCTGTAGGAGCTTTGTATACAGGATACTACCAGAACAACCCACCGGGAACTTATTTCTCCAAGTCGGTGCTCCTGATGCTCCTCTGGGCTCTGCTCAAAGCCGGCATGGTGTCGGACGTTTTCTCCGTCCTCAATGTCAGCTTGGCCCACAGCGTCATGGTCAGTGTCTGCTCCCGCGAGCACGAAATCTCTCTTGCAGTGGTGCATTCAAAGTAACGCCGTACTTCCGTCGTGCAGCCCAGCCACGATTTCCTGCTCGCCCTCTTCAGCTGTGTGAGAGAAAAGGGTCTCATGAGATTCGTACCAGAACTCGTGCAGCTCACGGTCAAGGTATCCCACAAACTGAAATCACCTCATTTTGCATTCATCCGTTTTTCTGTGCAGGGATTTATTTTTATGTTGTTTTTTGTGGACACGTGTGTTGACAGATGGCCAGCAGTGGCCTGGATCCCGGTTTGAATTTTCTGGACTATATGAAAGACTCGCCGGTGTTCCAGCGTCTTGCTCCTTTAACCTCGTCTGATTCCAGCAACCACAAGTTGGTGCAGCTTCTTCAGTCTAAAGCCTTTTTTGTTTATTTAATTATCTTTGTAAGTAGTTTGATTTCTGTGTGCTCTAAAAGGTTATCCAGTGTGGCTTTTCCAGAAGACTTGACTCTATCCTACACCATTCTGGAAATAGAGGTTTATTCTTTCTTTCCATATTTCAACTCCTTTTTTTTTTTTTTTTTCTTTTCTCAAGGGACGTAATGGTTTTGTGTTCACGTTGTGTTTTGTGTGACAGCTCCGTATAAAGCAGGAGGACTGGAGGCAGCTCGCTGTGGCTTTTATTTCCATTTGTCAGTCCAACCAGCACCCGAACCAAGTGGAGCGGATCAGCGGGCGCGTCGCCATCGCACTCCTGTCGGAGAGCAAAGACAAGCTGTCGCTGCCTTTTGCCGCCTTCGCCGAGATGGGTAAAATTGCCCCAAACTCGGTACTTCAGAGAGATGTCTAGTGATTCCTAATCTTTTTTCTTTTTTTAATTACATTTATTTCTTTTTTAAATTTCTCCATTCAAGCGTGTCAGAATCGAGAGGACGACCTGATAAAGAGCTTTATCGGCAGAATCGGCATCTCTCTGATGTTGAGATACCACAAAACGCATCAGTGGGTGAAGGTAAATAGCCACATTCCCCGTTTCCTTCTTCACACAACAACGTATTCAAGTATGGATGCAAAGGTTTCATTGTATCTCGGGTGTCCAGAACACAATGAAGCACAATATAGACGATGTTTATAGGACAACGTTGTTCTGACGTGTGGGAGGGTTTTGTTTTGGGGGCCAGCCAGGCCTCTCTCGACATTTAAGATGCTTTTTAGTCAGTTCGGTCTTTTGGTTAGTATATTTTACACAGCCCACTACATTTTGATTCTTTCCCTCACATCAAACATACACAAGGTAATACACAATCCAATGTACACCCTACTAATGTGGAATATCCTAACAAAGCAAATGCACAACACCGATTTCAAAAAAGAAAATGCTGCATTTGTTCATTCAATAGTTCTTACATAGTCCCAAGCAATAAAGCCCCACTAGTGGCTAGTTAGTCTGAAATGAAAACTAAAATGATGCATTTTGACTTGAAATAAACTCTGTTTGAAGGCTATTATGAACCTACTCCAACATACTGACCCTCCCACCTCAACCACGGGTCGCTGCTCTCCTGCTCGTCATTCCTCCAGACGTTTCCCAGAGGAGAAATGCACACCTGAAGCCTGATCGCCCCGTGTTTTGTGTGTGTTTGTTCAATGAATGAAGGGTCGGACGGTGGTGGAGATGCTCTCCCTTTTGAAAGTGGACTACTCGACTCTGAAAGGTTTGTTTGGGAACGAGGACGGGGCGTCGCGCTGCCGCCTGATCACCGTGGCCACGGAGCTCTTCCTCATGAGCGGCAGCGTGGAGGGGGCGCTCAACACACTCCGAGGTAACGACGACTCCCCGCCGCAAACCTCAGGCTGTGTTCACAGCTGTCATGTGACTTTTTTTATTTTTTTTTACAAGTGGGCTTCTACATTCTTGCAAACGATCTGTGCTCGAGTCCCGTTGAAATGCGAGTGTCACCTTCTGCACTAGAAAAATGAACACAAGACTCGGTTGAACTGCTCAAGATGTATAACCTGCGGATATACCTGAAGTGTTGCATACTTATGTTTCCACTGTTTTTGGGGAATGAAAACACTGCAGTTCTCCCACAAGGCCAAGATTAGTTAAAAACAAAAAACTGTTTGTTTGAACAAATTGAGCCTCGGGGCTGGTGGTCATGTTTTTAAATCTGAAGTGCTTTCTTCACTCACTGAGTGATGAATGGGTTAGATTTCGGTGGCCAAAGGCCGCAGGGGCTGCAGCGCTTTTCTGCGCTTGAATCCCGAGCAGAAGAAAGTTTGCAAAAAACTTAGATTTAAAATAAAACGTTTTCATCAGTCTTCCATGGTGAGTGTTTCACTCATGCAGCTGGCTGCCACTAGTCGGGGCTGCCGAGACTTTCCAAAGCAGCCAGTATCTGAATGTTTGACAGAAGAGAAGGTGACGATCACAGAAGAAGGCAAACGTTATTGATCGCCTTCGGGAAATTTCTTCTCTGGATTTAATTCTTCCTCTTCTTAGTTAAATTCAAAATATGCATGCAGATATTCCAGTTGTGAGTGTATTTATAATCTCAACTGAGATTATAGCCTCTTTGATTGTTTGAGTCAATCGGGAAGCAATCCTGGTTTATCAGTGTAACGAACGAGGGGTGAAAATATGTCCACTTGTTGGTATTCTTCGAGCTTCTGATAGTTTGGTTACAGATGTGCTCATTTTCTCATCTCGCAATTCAAAAAGGCGGCTGACCAGAGAGAACGGAGGCGGGGCCTCGGCGGTCCGCTTGTGTACGTTGAGTTTCCGCGTCTGTTCCCGCAGAAAGCAAATGGTTCCTGAGCTCGTGCTCGTGGCCGTGTGAAGCCGCCGACCTGGAGAGTCGGACCCGTGTGTTGTATTGTCTGGCTGAGAAAACCTCCCACCGAGACAAGCTGGAGGTGCTCTGCAATCTGCCCGGAGTTAAGGAGCCCGACGGTGAGCAGGAGAGATCAAACCACACAAATGTTGAGATGCGGAAAAAAAACATACTAATAAAAAGCAGATAAACTATGGATGTGAACATGAAGACTAGAAATGGAGAGATTTGTACATATGGATGGTCCTGAAGTGCTACGCAAACTCTAAATTAAAAAAATTTAATTCTCTCCACACAAACAGTTCTACTTATTTCTGGTTTCCCTCCTGCAGACTCGTTGGACATGTCCCAGTACTCCCAGCTGTTCAACGCTCACCTGCAGGTGTGCGTGGACAGACAGATGTTTCCCGTGGCGGTGGACACGGTGGACTTCATGCTCTCCAAGAAGCTGCTGGTCGGCGGCTCGCTGCTGCAGGTCGTCTTGAACAAGCTGGGCAGGCAGAACCACTGGCTCCGGGCTCGCGAAGTCTTCCGCCGTAAGTATCGCTCCGATTTATCGACCGCTCCGAGCCCAGCTCTCGGTTTATATCGCCGCCGAGTCTGAAACCGACAGGGCTTGGGTCACGCCGAACAGTTAAGAGACTGAGGCAAGTGACTGCTGTGTGTGATCGCCAGGCGCTCTGAGCTTGGGCTACTACCCCGAAGTGTCCGCGCCTCCCGGCGTCATGGCGCTGACGGTCCCGTGCCGGCTGGAGGAGATGGAGCTCGTCCTGGCCTTCGAGATGTTTGTCACTGTCAACGCAACCTCCATCTTACACCCTGTGGACTCCTCTATGCTCACCATCACTCTCAAAAGGTAAACTGCGTGTGCGTGTACGTGTACGTGTGCGTGTGCGCGTGCGTGTGTGTGTGTGTGTGTGTGTGCGCCCAACGCTCTCTCCTCCTCCTGCAGGACTCAGAGCACCGAGATCGAGTACTTGTCCGCCGGCAGCCGCCTCCTCACCGCCGCCTCCATCCCGCAGCCCAAGCTGGTCGTCCACTACAACGCGGTCAACGCCTCGCAAGAGCAAATGTTCAGGCTGGACTCTCCCTCCGCTCAGCGCTGGCTGCGGAGCAACCACCTGTGGGCCCGCGACGTGTGGAAGTAGTGAGCCACACCACACCCCCCCCCCCCCCCCCCCAAAACTACCAAGGAAAGTCGCATTTATGAGATCCTGACGTCAGAGATTTCCACTTCCTGGTCATTCCTATTGGTTTGGAGTCGCGTAGTTTTCTTTCATCAATTCCTTCTTTGTTCTAAAGTTCCTTTAGCTCGTTTGTCCCTCGGTGCTTTGTGATTGTTGTCAACAGAAAAAGTGTGTTGATTGTAAATAACATTTGGCTGTAAATCGATATGTATTTATAATGGTCTTTGACAGTAATGTACTACTGTCCAATAATTAATTGTCATAAAAAAAAAAAAAAAATGCCAGTTCAGAACCTGCAGGTTACATTTTTTGTCACTAGTTTTTAGAGAAATTAAAAGTTGTACTACAGCAAATGTTTGTCAAAGTTTGGTTTCACTTGAGTTAAAACAGTCCAGAACAGATTAAACCTGATTTAACGCCGTCAGTGTTTGTCCCTGAAATGTGCAGCTTCTTCATCCGGACAGTTTCCGGACAGTTTCAGTGTGGCGACTCTATTGAAGGTCCTTCCAGGTCGTCTTCAGTCCCTCAACTCTTGTAGCTTCCACATCTTTCAGGGTTCTCCTTTCATGACCGCTTTTCTCGGTCGGACATAAAATATTTTTGTTTTCCTCAAAATGAATTTGCTCCAGATTTACAACGCTTGAGTTTAGAAATACAATAGTGTTCAGTCAATTAATACATTAAACATTATATGGAGAGGATTTTTCCCCAAAATGCTCAGTTTCATAATCTTGAGCTCTCGTGTTGGTAATTTGACATCAGCCTCAAGCCATGCACACGCAGAGGCTCAGTCTGACGCCAGTTGGAGCACACCTCGTCCAAACTCTGGCTTCCTGGTCAAGTGACGACTCGACATTAGCGACTGCTGCTCGGACCATATATGAATCCTATTAAACTCTTTGCCACGTAAACACGCTTGATGAGACTGGCTCGGTAAATTAAAATCAGTTCCCATCAGTCGCGGTTTCCACTTCATCTGATTACTTCCTATTGTTTAGTTTGTGGTGCATGTCGTTTACATGATGCTGCAGGCAAACCTTTATTTAAAAAAAAAAAAACCAACACTAAACCCCTCAACTGAACAGAAATGACACAAGAGCACTCTCTCTTTCATGCTTTTCTCCATTATAACATCTTTTTTGCGGTTTTGGGAGGAGAAAGGCTTTGTCACTGATCACTGCAGGAGCCTGAACTGCTGAGAAGAAGTGACGCGCTCCTCCATGCCTGGAGCGCTGAAGCCTGTCGTTTATTGGCACGTCCATCAGGAGGTGAAGCATTTGGCAGAGTGTCGCTACCAAGTGTGACTCCGGGCGACCAAATGGTCTCCGAAGGCCGTCACATGAGAACTGTGACGCATAGAAGCCAGTGGACGTTTGTTCACAAGGCGTGCTTGCTGCGGCAATTTCTCGTTTGATTTCTCACTTTCTCTGATTGCCGGCTGATCTTCGCTCATTTGAAGAAAATAAAGTGGGTTGATGCCGTGGAACGTTTGCTTCTGCGTGGAGTCACACATCTGGAAAAAAAAACAGCCACACGCCTCTGCTGTATGGTCTTGTGACCTCCAGAGGGCAGCAGCGCACCGTGGGATGGAAGTCGGGTTGATCCAAGTTTTAAAGGATCAATCAAACTTTCTTCAGCTCCTTTCATGAAGGTTAAAAATGAAAAAAAGGGGAAAGAATGATTATGAAAATGGGAGAAAAAACGTGATGGAATAAACTTAAGATGGGATAAATGAGGCAAAACTTGTACTAAAACCAGAAATGGTCGAATCGAGAAACAAAAATGGTGTTAAAGGAAATGATAGTAGGAAAAAGATACGATATCTAAATGGCATGAGATAAATAGAAGGCAAAGTCTTGAAGACCTGAGTCTCCTTCAGTGACAGTGAAGTTTTAAACAAAGATTGTAGGTAAATATACAGAAAATACATTTGAAAAGATTACCAGAATTTTTATTAAATACCAGGAATCTACTTTTTTCCTACATTGTTAGTAACTTTGCATATATGTGCCTTAAAATCTTGTGCAAATCTTTGCATAGAACTGTTTGCCTCCTGCTTAAAAATGTTTTGATCAAATATTTACATTCTTTATGATGGTTGTACAGTTTATCCCCCGGACTTGTCTGCGTCACACTTCTCCCGTCACACGGGGAACGGCTCCGTTCCTGTGAGAATTCTACATCTTGACGAGCAGGAGCACAGGAGAGGATGAGGGAGGAGAAGCCCGAGGCTGAGAGGGGAGGGGGCTTCTCACTGAGGAGGCTATTCACACATCTTCATCTCGGTGTCGGTGAAAGTCCACCGCAGGAGTCACACCGGCCTGTGGTTGAAGCCTCTCGTGGTCTCGGGCCGGAAGCGCCGACACAAATCTCGACTGTGTGTCGGGACGAGCGTTCAGTCAGATGACATGCCGGCAGCAGGAAGCGGAGCAGCCGTCTGGGCCCGTGTCATCCGGGGACAGATCCCGTCCCAACACAGGCCCGCTTGTGACATTTTTTTTGCTTTTTCTTTCTTTTTCTTTTTTTCTTTTGCTTGCTGTCCTGACAAACCCCCTTCTCTTTAAGTTCTTCACAGCTCCACTGCCTCCTCTCACTTTGTCTCGTCATCTCGGGATGTCAATGCGTCTGCTGCCAGGGACAATGGGGAGGCTTCTTCAGACTCAAAGAGCACAGTGACTGGGGGGGGGGGGGGGCTGGGGGGGCTTGTACAGTTCTGCATGAAAGCCGGGGCCTGTGAGACTGCCCCAGACTGCCACGAGAGAGAGAGAGAGCTTCGCTCATTTTGAATTTATCACTGTTTTCCCATCCTTTCATCTGACTTTAAACACTCGGTAAAGCTGCCGTGAGTCAGAGGCCATCGCCTTCTGCAGCAGCCTCTGTTGATCTTCCTTTAAAACGCCGAGACAAATGAAGCAACACTGGTGACCTGTGTCAAATGAAGTGAGTTAAGTGTCTCATATGATCCCGTTCAGATAACACGACTCCTTTTGATCAGTCTTCTCCCGACACTTGACGCAGCGAACTGCAACAATTTGGCAGAACATTTCATTTGAACCACACATCCATTTACTTTCCTTGTTATTTAACATTAATAGTCTGTCGGCTTAACAATATTAAACTCAATTGTTGCTGCATTTGGTCAGAATATGAGACCTAGTTAATCTTTTGACTTGGCAAGGCTAAATTTCACACTCGTTTTTAGTCTTTATATGCAAAGATAATTTAATAGAATAATGCCTTTTTTTTTTTTTATCTGTAGTATCATGCTGTTTTACATTAGATTTTTGTTTTGAATCCCTTTAGTATGAATTTGATAATTTGCAGTGGGCTGATTGGTAACTTTCTGATAGTATGCATATTATCTGTCATGAATAGCAACAGAATATGAAAAGCAGAGATTAGAGAGCCTTTTGATTAGAAACCAAACAACTAAACAAGCTAATGTACAATGTGTATTGACTTCCTGTTCAAACTTTACACCGACAAAAATAAAAAATGTGAGCGAAAAACTGTTTTTGTCAATGGAGTCTGATATATTAAAGCAATGTACTTCATGCGCACACGATCATCTCGCAATGGGACGGTTGCAGGTTTGATTCCCAGCCTCCCAATGTCCACAACTCAAATTATCCTTGAGGAAACTATAAGTGGCTGCTCAAGTTTGGGGGGGAAAAAGTGAAAAATCACATTAGAAACAAATATTGGAAATATCTAAGAAGAGAATAAAAATTAGATCATTAAAATAAAATGTAAATACTTGATTCGTGTCAAAGATAATTTATTATAATAAAACGTAAAACTTTTACTTTGCGAACTTTTTCATCGATCGCGGATTTTTAACGTGCTACTCATGCACGCGCCTTGTCAATCATAGCCGTCCGCACTCGCGCGTGGCCGTCCCCGCTCACGTTCGCACGCGTACGTGACCACCGTCGGGAGCGCGCGCCAGGCGCACGCCCCCCTCTCCTCCCCGAAGGCGGAAGTGAGTCCATTTTTTTTTCTCCCCCCCTCAGTCGGATGAGAGCGGCTCGAGACGCTGCAGCCGGAGCCACACGCGCCCACCAGAGCGCACGCCTTACGTTAATGCGATTGTTTATCCGCCGCGGTTAGTCAACAGCGGCCACCGAGCGAGGGACGCGACTGAGCTCCGGAGCGACGGTTTGCACCGAGTTTTCTTTTCTCCCCCGGTGCGGGACGCCGTCTCTCCTCTCACCCTGTCGGGGGGGAGAGAGAGAGAGAGAGAGAGAGAGGAAAGAGAAAAAAAAACCCGCTGAGCATTCCTCCACGCAGAGAGCCGCGGAGCAGCCGACCCTCCGGCTGGCGGCGGCCTCTTCATGAGGCGGCATTCATCCACCGCATGACTTCTCCGAGACTCGCCGTGGCTGGGTGCTGACCCCCTCCCCCCCACCGCCTCCTCCTCCCCCGGAGACCCTCACCGCCGGATCGCTGCTTTGATGAATAATTTACGGTCTCTCGGTCCGAAGCTCGCGCTGCGACGACCCGACGACCCGCCGGCTGCGCCCGACGCCGCCTGCACGGACCCCGATGGTGGACTAGAGGGAGGACGCACAACCACCTAAATTACACGGGAGAAATTTTTTTTTTTTAAATCTCTCTCTCTATATATATATATACAAAGAAAAGGGAGCCCGGTGCTGTTCCGTAGCGCGGAGCCGTGTAGTCATGTTGCCGAGCCGGTGGGGGAGGAGAGCAGCAGCCTCGACCAGCCAGTGTCACTTCACTTGGGAATTAATCTTGTGAGTTCATCAAACCACCGTCAGATAACTTTTTTTTTTTTTTTTTTTTTTTTTAAACGCAAGCAAAAGAAAATCTCCCTTTAAACTGTAAATGCGTCGTGGTATAATTACTTGACAAATCTTCCCAAAAAGCCTCACACGTTTGACCCAATAAGTGTTTTTCCTTTATTATTATTATTATTATTATTATTATTACTTATTACCTCAGAAACTGTCTTGTCGTGAAGAACTGTCTACCTCTTTTGTTTTGGATCAAGCTAGAACTGTATGCACAGAGATATCCAAGCCGATTAGCACCGCTTTCACTGTTGACTTCGAAGAACTTATGAATCTACCTCAAACGCCTCAGTATCTTCTGGACAACCCGGTGGTCCCTCGATGAATACCTCAGTCCCGGAGCCACTCGTGTTGTAAAAGCGAGCCTCGTTTCGGTCACAGCCTCCGATGGCTTCCTTCCCAGACTCAGACCTGCAGACCTGCCCGCTCTGCAAGGAGCTGTGCGGCTCCTCGGCGCCCATCTCCTCCAGCTCCTCTACCTCATCGTCCTCCTCGCACACCTCCACCTCCTCCAGCCAGACCACCAAGAGGCTCCACGTCCTGCCCTGCCTGCACGCCTTCTGCAGGCAGTGTATAGAAGGCCAGCGGAGTCCCGGAGACCCGCTGAAGCTGCGGTGTCCCACCTGCGACCAGAAGGTGTCCATCTCCGAGGCCGGCGTGGACTCCCTGCCGTCCTCCAACTTCCTCTTCAGCAACCTGCTGGACGTGGTGGTGAGCTCGGAGGAGCAGATCCAGAACAAGAACGGCCACCACCCGCACCGGGGAGGCTTGGGCGTGGGCTCCTCTGGCTTCCACCACCCGCACGGGGGCCTGCTGCACGCCCACCACCTGGGCGAGCCCCAGTGCAGCTCCTGCGACGAGGAGAACCCGGCCACGTCCCACTGCCTGGACTGCCAGGAGTACCTGTGCGACAACTGCGTGCGGGCGCACCAGCGGGTGCGGCTGACCAAGGACCACTTCATCGAGAGCCTGCACCTCGGCCGGGCCAACGCCAACAGCAACTCGGGCCAGTCGGGCGTGTCGGTGTCGCTCGCCCAGTCCCTGCAGAACAACTTCGCCCTGCTGTCCCTCTTCCAAGATCGCATGAGCTTCTGCCAGCACCATGACAACGAGGTGAGACAACGCCGGGTGCATTCGCACGACCCAGTAATGTTGGAATGAATCATTCATGTGTGCATGCATGAACTCTAAAAGGCTATTTATCCCCTGTTGTTTTTTTTGTGGGGGGGGGGGTTGCATCTAAGCTGCGTACACCAACCCCCCCCAACACGCATTCGTGCACACTCCTATAGTGTAATAGCATTATGTGTGTAGCCTAGAACCATACTGGGGGCCATATGGCCTCAGGTTCAAAGGGAGCAGAGTGGCTCTTCACCTAGTTCCCTGGAGACGGATAGGCACGTGTGTTGAGCTGGATTTTCACACACACACACACACACACACACACACACACACACACACACACACACACACACACACACACACACACACACACACACACACACACACACACACACACACACACACACACACACACACACACACACACACACACACACACACACACACCGAGACCCCCATATGCACACCCTCCTAGCCATAGACACACGCAGAGTCTGGGTAATCTGTACCACACCATCCACTCGGGGCAGCGAGAGGCCCCCACAGTAACGGCACACATGTTTCTCCGACTGTTAGGAGTCTGATGCATGGACGTATTGTGGAGATCTACGTTTTGTCTGTTAATGGGAAAGACAAGCTGGAATTCTGCTGGGGAGGGGGAGGATTGCAACGCACAGTGTAATCTGGGTGAAGTAAACTACAAAGGCCTGCAGAGCAGGAAACCAGCTTTTTCTCGGTTTGGTCATATGGTCAGGAAGAATAACAAATAGCACTGGTAGGAGGTATTGGAATGTCATTTTTGCACCACTTCTGGTTTTTGTTGAGGAGCCCTAAAGCAGTTCTTCCTGCTGTGGGTGAATACACTTTTTGGCCCCGCGAACGCGAATAAACAACCCCGGCTCTTCAAAGGGGTCCCGCATGTGTGATCGGTTGTGCTTTCTGGCACGTCGGTAAATCAAACTATTAAATTAGCTGCAAATTGAAGGCACCGTGAACTTTTTTTCCACAGCGCCAATAAAAGACATGGGTTATATATCGATCTATAAAGTTACAGCAGTGCGTGCAGCCCCGCTGCCTGTAGCAGCAGTAAAACGCTGCAGGACGCCGCTCATTCCGGTCCAGTGCGACTTTATTTCTAAAAAGCACCTTTAAAGATATAACAGTGGACCAATGCGCCGTACCAAGAATAAATGAGACGCAAATGTGCACAGTTCCATACAGTTGCATAAAATGAATTAAAAGATATGGATAATACAATAAGCAAACATGCTTATGACAAATTAAAAGGGCTAAAAGCCATGGCTAATATGAAATACGTGGAGAAAAAGATGAGTAAAATCTGCTTTGGGTTTAGTTTTGGGATCATTTGGGGTGAGGCAAAGTTTTGTGTGCGTTAAAGACGATCGGGATATTATTTATTCGAGTTCAGAATAAATAAAAGTAGTGATAAACTCACAGGAATGACTGAACAGCGAAGGAGAGCAGTAATCTTGTGGTCTTGCAGGTCAGTAAATATTGTGAAACCGTTGGTTCACGGGTAAATGGACATGGCCCAGATTCAGCGCCGGCCTCTGTAAACCAGCTCGCGTCATAAAGTTGCAGTTTGTTTGTACTCGGCGTAACCACGTCCAACCTTTTGTCAAAGAAGAGAGTGGGAGTGACCCAATGGAGGAAGCAAACCAGGGGAAGAGGCCGTCCAGCCGAGAAGACGCGTTGCTCAATGCCGTCTAAAATCTGTGTATAAGGACCAATTTTGCATGAATTAATCTTTTTTTTTTTTTTTTGAGAGAAATATGGGAAATGTTTGGCTCCTGCACACCACGCACAACTGACTTCTGGTTTTGTATCACGCCCAGTAACGAGCAACGCAATTCATCCATCGATACCATGTGGTCTCAAGCTTTTGATAGGCGGCCTCCGATTGGTTAGAACTTCTCCGACTCATCCTGGTACGTTGAAACGCTAAAGCAGAGAGGAAGATTGACATTTTTCAGTTCCAAAATGAAATGAAAGAAGGAAATGTATTATTCTTAAGAAACAAAATTCCCCCCCTCCGATGACCAGATCCATTTTCGACACCCATACTTGTTGATTTTGTGCCAAAACTGACCTGTAGGCTCACTTGTCTGATAAAACATGACGAAAGACGACATTGCAGCGGAGAGCGTCAAACATGGGAGCTCCATTGGAGCCGTGCGGCCGTCTCCTGCACAAAGGAAGCTGTTGTTTGCTCCTCACCTACGTACATTGTGTGTATTCCAGAGGCCTAATGTGTCGAAACGCCTGGTTCTGGTATCAAGTGTTTGTGTTGAGTAACTCCTGAAGGCTGAGAGAACCCCGGGGGGGGAGGAGATGGCGTGTTGCGCGTTGTGTACGTGTGAACAAGCCACTCTGAGTGGGTGCTCAGAGCTGCACCGAGCAACGCTGCAGTCGTTGCTGCTGTTGCACTTTACATCCTTTTATGTGTGTGACGAGAAAATCATCCAGCAGAGCCCTCGCTTATCGAAGAGGGCTGCTTTTTATCCTTTTCCCCAAGATCATTACTGCATCATGGCTCCTTATTTCATCTACCCATTCAATTCCTTTGCTTAGTGCAGATGTGATCCAACCCCCCACTACCACTACCCACCCCCCACTACCACTGCCAGTAAATAGGTAGGTTCAGTTTTCCAGTAAAGGCTTGGCTTCCCACTCCCTCTCTCGCTGCGCTCCAGCCCTGGGGGAGGGAATGACACAGGAGAAGACCGGCTAGGCTTTCTTTACCTTCTGAGCACCGAAGAAAGCAGAGCCGCTGTCGCTTCGTCCACCTCCGACTCCCTCATCAATTGAAAATCGTGTGTGTGTGTGTGTGTGTGTGTGTGTGTGTGTGTGTGTGTGTGTGTGTGTGTGTGTGTGTGTGTGTGTGTGTGTGTGTGTGTGTGTGTGTGTGTGTGTGTGTGTGTGTGTGTGTGTGTGTGTGTGTGTGTGTGTGTGTGTGTGTGTGTGTGTGTGTGTGTGGTTGGAACGAGCGGCGGGGCCTGTTTGGACGTTTCACCCCATTTGCGTTTGCTGGTCTCTGGTTAATCACGGTGTCACAATTACAGGTTTGCGTCCTTTCAATGCCCGATGACTTGGGTTTTTTTTTATTTTTCTTCAGTATGAAAGATGCTTCACGTATGTGAAGAAATGATCCTGAAGACTGATGCACCACAAAAGGACAAAACATTTTTAGCAATGTGTAGATTTATAGTCTTAATATTCTTTAGCATTTCCCCCTATAAAATGCATTTAAAAAGAAGCGCATATATGCATGTTTATACACACTTATCCAGACCAATACATGCCAGAAACTATTAAAAAAAAGACTGAGATTTTGGTGAAGAGTAAATGTCATAATCGGGAATGATATTTAAAAATTCTAATCAAATTACAAAAGGGAGAGTAAAAACGGTTTCACATCGGTATATCTATCTGAAGGAGAGACGTCAAACTCATTTTAGCTCAGGAGCCACAACGTCCTCATGAGTGAGCCCCACCTGGAAAAATAGTGCCGTAATAACCTTTAAAGGAAGTTTTTCTTTGTTGTGGTGTAAAGTTGAAATGTCTATGTTTTAACTCGATCAAATAATCCGTCCCGAAAATGAGCAGTGTCGACATAAAGCAAATTTTAGTGACGTCCAAAAAAAAAAAGAGAGAACCCTTTCCTGTAGCTGTTTGTCTTTACGGCGTCTTCTGTTTGACACTCCTGTCCTAACGCCATGGCGGGTGACTATGTACTTGAAATAGAAATGATACATTCTAAATTGTAAAACACTGGACGAGGAGCCGAGTTTCACAGATCTAAATTATGTCCGCCTGTCTCGGCTCCACATAAACTCAGGTGTGTTTTATTTCTTTCCCCGGAGGCGGACTTGGTTTGATGAGCGTTATCCTATAAAGTTCACACTAAGAGTTTGCGTCCTCCAGTTCTTCCTCCCCGTAATGTCGTACACAGGCGTCTGGCGAGGTATTTCCTCTCACGCGAGGCGGGAATATTCATGGGAGTCTGGCGCTCAGCTGGCTGTCAGCTGTACCTTTTTTTTTTTTTTCTCTCTCTCTCCTCCTTGTGTATTCAGGTGCAGCTCCTTAACAGAGGACTGGAGGCGCTGCGCCCGCTTCTATCCCGCTATAACATCATGACAATACCGTGCGCCGCGGAGTTTATCCCGAGGAGACGCGGTCCTCTTCCCCGCTGCAGTTCTGTTATGTAAGCCAGGCCGGGGGATTTCAGTGGAGGATCTTTACTGTCCGTTAACTGTCCCGTCTCTCCAGCCATATGGTCCCTCGCTTCAGCATGGGTTATTTTTTATTTTTTTTTGCGAGTAAAATGGACTTGTTTTTCAAAAATTGCTTCCAAACTCTGGAGAACTGTTGACGTAGTGCGTTAAGAAAAAAAAAAGTGACACGCAAAACTTTAACCGCCGTGGAAAAAATTCTTTCTTTACTCCTCTTCTGACGCTGCGTGAATATCACATTTATTTGTTTTGGCTTGAGTTCCCCCCCCCCCCCCACCTCCTCTGTGGTGCGTGTGCACATGTATCCGTAATTGTTAATTCAATTGGGGGTCGTTTGGGCTTCGAAGAATCCAGGAATTGTAGAAGCTCGTTGATTCCCAGCTGACGGAAGTGGAGAAAGGAGGAAAGAAAAAAACCCCCACTGGTGAATGGGAGAGTTTCAGGTGGCAGATAAAGCCCCCTGAAGGGCTGCACGCCGATAAGAGTGTGTGTGTGTGGGGGTGTGTGTGTGTGTGTGTGTGTTGGCCTACTTAAGCAGCATAAATGTCAGTTGTTGCTCATCTGGAGCAAGCAGAGTGTCCCGTGCTGCGTCTGTGTGTGTGTGAAGTGGAAATGGAAAATTGGATTACATCACAGGACTGCCCTCTGCTCGCTGTGATGTCACACTCCCGACATACGAACGCACACCGAGGTCCGTCCGAGAGGCGGCTAATGATATGATAATCCCTGCAAAAATGTCACTCTGCGCTTCAGATTAAATTGTCGTCGCCATGGCTACCGGCCGGCTTGGCCACGTGCGGCAACACACACACAAACGGTCATTATGTAGCCGGGGGGGGGGGGGTCGCTCGCTCGCTCGCCATTGAGAACCTAAAATGTGTGGCGCTGTAAGGACGTGGCGGAGTTGAACTAATCGGTTTGGCGTCCAGTTTGCGATGCCTCGCGGGACGCGGCGGAGACGTCGCGGCGGCGCTGGGAGGTCCGGCGACACCGTCCCCAGATTGTGGCACATCTCCACACTCTTTGCATGCAAATTGCTGCATTTTACGGCTCCGTCATCCAGCTCAAAGGCTTGGAGGACGTGTCTGCTTGCCCCCCACCCCCCACCACCACCACCACCACCACCACCACCACCACCACTCCTGCTCCGGAGCCCACTGGCCGGGAATGTTTGTAAGGAAACCTAACCCAACGCCGACGCTGATACAAGGCCAGAGGAATTCCTGTAACTTGAGTTTATACCTCCTGGGTTGGCTCTTTCCCCTCTCTCTCTCTCTCTCCCCCTCTCTCGCCCCGTCTCCTGCAAACACACCGGGTATTTCCTCCGTCCACTGCTGCCTTTCTCATCAGCCCTCTGTGCCGTGTCACAGACGACGGACATTATAGATGGAGAAGAGTCTCCTCAGTGTGATTTAGCGGCTGTTGCTCTTGCGGGGCGAGTGGTTACGTTTCATCACTCCTGGAAGTATCCGCCATTCTCCTGCAGCAGCGTTTCTCTTTTTCCAAGAGCATCTCCCATCTGTAGGTAGTTATCCTCTGAAGAGGATTTTTAGTGTGTGTTTCCACTCGGCCAGCAGAGTTGGATTATATGAAGTTGACTTCCAGGGTTTTAATGTGCAACATGTGCCCAGTAATTAGAGTGCATTCCCCGTTTCCTGTGTGTTGTGAGTGTGTTTCATGTTGGCTGAAGGGGAGAGTACATATATTTCTATATACACGTACATACATATATGCACGTGTGTGTGTGTCCGAGCTTTGATGTCCACTTGATGACTTTAGGCCATATAAATTTAATGGATCGAAAGGAAGGCATTTATCACATTCTCTCTGACACCAGGATTTAAAACCCATTCGGAGGCTGGACCTGCGACTTCCTGCTCAGTGGTTGGGCCCGACCGGGGATTTAATTGGCCATTATTTGACCTCGCTCGGCGGGATCGTGCCGTTAACACATTGGACTTAAAAGCCCCCGGCCCCATTTAGGAGACAGCGTTCGGCTCCCGGCCGCGGCGTGTCCACTATAAACGCACGTTTCAATATCGCGCCGGTTTGTTGGTGGTCATGCTGGGCGCTCAGGCTTGACCTGATTTACTTCCTTCTCGTTGCATTCTCTGTCTGATTTCTGCCCAAAACGTGTTGTGACGCGGCTGCTTTGTTTGAGATCCCTGTACCTGTAAACATCCCCGCGGCTCTGAACCGTCTCAGTTTAACTCTTTATGGGCTCAGTGACGGTATCTGGTATTTACTGCACTGGTGCCGTAAATTGACCACAATTTGCTTAGCATGACTGTATAATCCTTCACTCTTTACGATTAATGTTTTACTGCTATATTAAGGCATCTCTTCCTCCCAGTGAGAGCTTGTGCTTGATGCACATATAACTGGTGCAACTCGCTGTATGATTTATTTTTATATATATATATATATATATATATATATATTAAGGCCCAATGTCATATTTGGGCTATTTTTTGTATAAAATCCAGTATATGACAGAGAAATCGTACTTGGCACAGTTTTCCAATTTGAAGTGTATTTTTAAGAAAGGAATTGTCACGTATATAGGAATTATTCCATTTAATGGACAGATAACTTGTATAACTCATTGCAACCTTCACAGGAGACTTGGCGGTTTCTATAGACCTCCTGCCACAACTGGGATTTTAACCGGTGTTCCAAACGCTCAACTCCAATCCACTGCAAAAAAAAAGGCACTTACAAATAAAACAAAAACCACAACATGTTGAATTTAAAAATCAGAATTTACGACTTTAAGTTATGCGACGATGTGTTGTGCGTTTCTAATCCTGCTCTGTAAGGCACTTTAGGTTTTATTCATTTCATTTAATTCAATTTTGTCAGACAATTTTGATATAAAACGGTTAACAGAAACCTTGTTTTTGATCAGTTAAAAATGGTAAAGCCTCCTAAACCTGCGGTGTGTGATCAGGCCCGTGGTAAGAGTCCACTCCGAGGACACTGGACGCTTTGTGAGCCCGTTGAAGAGAAGTCTCGCTGTTGTGGGTGAAAGAAATCCACTGCTTGTTATTGACTCTGGTGTCAGAATAACCAAGAATAGCAGGTTTGCACATTCATGCGCTTTTCGTTGCACGTCGTGCCTCTCGGGTTCCTCCTTCACCTTCTCATTGTTGTTCACCTCCTCCTCCTCCTCCTCCTCCTCCTCCTCCTCCTCCTCCTCCTCCTCCTCCTCCTCCTCCTCCTCCTCCTTGGCCTGGTTTTTATCTCGCCCATCTTCCCCACCCTTTCACTGCCTTCTTTTTTTTTTCTTCTTCTTTTTTTTCTTCTTTCCTTCTCCTCCCCTGCTCTGCTCGCCGCTCTCGTATTGAACACACAACAGTCGGTCACATGCTCTCTGGGTAAGAAGGCCAGCTGACTGTGGTTTGTTTTTCCTCCTCTTCTCGCCCGGCGCCGGCCAATCGGGTCGCCGGCTGGCGGCCACCGCCCCCATGTCGTCTGCGGCAGGATTTCAAAACACGGGCAGGAGTGTCCGTCCCATTAAGGTGGTGGTGGGGGGGTGGAGCGGGGGGAAAAAAAAACAAAACCCAGATCTGTGCGAACCAAGATGTGGGGAGTGTTGTGGAAAAAACATGAATCTGTGTCTGTGATTCCGACAGAAAGAGCTTTTTGTCTGGCAGATGGTTTTCCCGGGATTGCCGGGAATGTCTGGATCAGGTATTCCACAGATTATCCAGCCTGGAAATACCAGACTGGCTTAAAGCCGCTGCTGCTGCTGTCTGTTTAGCCTTTTTTCCAAGTGACCCCGGCAGCCGCGCCTCTCCTCCATATCCCCCGACTGCAACACATGCTGAAGTCCGCTTCCTCCAAGCTTAACAATCTCACTTTTTATTTTTTTTTCCCTGCACAGTGAGAAATACTTTCCTGCAGCTGGTGTGCCAGTTTTTTTTTCTTTTTTTTTTTTAAAAACTCCCTCCTTCGTCTTAAGCGCTCGCTAATATTTCTATCCGAGTGGGAAGAGTTTGTTGTGCTCAACTTAAAGCCTCGCCGACACCTGCTTCTTCCTCGAGTACTGAAACTGGGTGTGTCGGAGTCGCGCATTTGTCATCAAATACCTGACATAGCTTCAGTGTTTCTGCATCAGCCGAGCTGCAGCAGATGTCCTGCAGGGAGCTAAAAATAAAGAGGCCATATTTCTTCTAAAATGCTCAGCCATGTTTACAAAATTGTTGCTTTTAAGCATTTATTAATAGACACATATTTACAGTCCTGCCATTCAAAAGCCTGTTTAAAAATGGAGCAAAAAAAATGTAAAAAAAACCACATTTAAGCGATTTATAAGATGGATGCCTTATTTGAAATCGGGTTCTGAGCCATTCTTTAAACAAATAGAAATGGTTGTATTTACAAATACAAATATGCAGTAAAGTGATGCAAACGTATATAAACAAAAAGTATTGGGTGACTTACTAAGTAAACACCATGTCTATACATGTGTATATTTATACTAAGAAAATAACGGCATCGTGTGCATATAGAGCAAATATTTATATATCAGTGTTCAATTATGCATAATAATGCTTGTTTAGGAACTTGTTTTAAAATAAATCCCACATTGAAGTGTTTTTGACGTGGAGAAAACGTGTTTTGTCACAGTTTGTATAGATATACCCCTATGAGATAAGTGCACGTGCAGATTTTCTATAATTTTTCCCAGTAATATATCCACGGATGGCATTAATAGGAACTCTCCTTACAGCTAGGTCGATGACGATGAATCCAGGCCCTTAAAACCAGTGATAAAGTCAACAGGCGTTTCTAAATGTGTTTGATTCAAGCCAGCAGACGTCTGACATCATCCCGCAGGAATGTGTCGGCCTGCACGCGTACCTCGCTGACCCTTCTTGTTTCTGCCTGTTGACAGGTTGTAGAAGAAAGAGCTGGCGGGCCCGAGGCCCTGACACACATTGTGGAAAAAACAGCAGCGTTTCCCACAGATTGCGAATTTCCCTCGCGGTGGCGGATGGCGAGGCAGCGGACCGATGCAGGTTTAGTGGAGGGCGCAGCGCCCAGCGGTTTTCAGGGAGTTTTACATTCGGGACGACGACGTCGTGGGGGAATGCCTTCCCAGTCTGAGCGCAAATAACTTGAGGCCTGGAGGTTGTGAGCCTTCCGATCTGGGCTCCCGGGGTGTCGCGGCGTCGGATTTGGGTTGGGTCTGGCTCCCGGTGTTTTTCTGGCACCGCAGTGTGACATTACACGGCCCTCGTCCCTCCCTCCCCCCCCACCTCGCTCGCTTGCTCCGTCGCTCGCTCGCTCCGTCTCGGCTGTGCACGCAGGCAGCGAGTGCTGCACGGAGCGATTCTACTGGCTGGCTCAGCCGGTGCCCTCTCCCCCAGTTCCCAGTGCCTCGGAGGGGAGGGGAGGGGAGGGGAGGGGAAGGGGCCGGTCCTGCTGCTGGGTGAACACAAAGCCACGCAGCTCGCAGCATTACTGCCATTTCCCCCTGGATCTCACCGCCGTGCTTTTCTCTCGCTGGTGTGCGTCTCTGTCTCGTGTCATTTGACAACCTGGGATCAAATGAAATGAAATGTTGGTTTTTTTTTTTGTTTTGTACTGTTGGAATAATCACTCTCGTCAACTTCTGCAAGTCTTTTAATGAAAGACAATTGAGGATTTTTGTAAACGCATCATAGTGTATTTTAGATTAACCATAACTCTTGACTCTTTGTTGAACGCACACTTGAAAGGGCTTTTGATGTGGAAAACAAAAGGATTCGAAACATTCACCCAATACTCATTCATAAATTTTAAACCTTTAACCTGGATCACATTCAGAAGGACTCTTGGTAGACGAATCTGCTCAAAATAAGTGCAAGTGTTTTGTTGAGTAACCATGACGACCGTGATCACCCTTCTCTTTTGGTTGTATGGGGAGTAATGTTGTCAAAGCACAACGCTTCTGGCAAAAGTTTCAGAAGCTCAAAAAGCAACCCGGCCAAGAGAATCTTTCTTTAAGGTTTTGGGGTAAAAAGCAACAAAGTGTCGTCACTGTTGTTGATTCTATTTTTGACCCTGGCAGACTCCCGAGTAAAGCCACATGTGGGAATCTGTGCACATGTCGCAAACGTCACAGTGCAAAGCATTATGGGATTGCCCCACTGAAATGAACCGGGTCACATCTTGGTGTTTATATTAACCGGCACCACATTCCGATGACTTCTTTCAGTGTTCAGGTCAACGGGACAATCCAGTCTGAGAAGTGGACAAAGAAGTGACCAAGCGAACACGGCCAGTGTTGACTGGAAAATACAGAGCCGAACTAAACAGCATTGAGTAAGAAATGGAGCATCAACTGGATATTTGATGGGATAAAATAAAATCCACCCATTAGTTTGGGCCTCATTTGAAAGCAGAAATGGGCCCCGAATGATTTGGAAGGCATCCTTTCTGCTTGTGATTGTGTGTGTGTGTGGGGTGGGGGGGGGGGGGGGGTGTGTCTGAGTGTGAATTCAAAATGGAGACGCGTAATGGGAAGAGGGGAGACTGAGAAACATCCGGTGCACTAATGAAATACAATAACTCACTTCCCCTCCCCGATGCAGCCGAGCCGCTCGCTTCACTCCTGCTTCCTCCTCGTTCCATCCTGGATATGTGGAGCGTCATAAATGTGCTGTGATGGCGAGTCGCCTGAGCCCCGAGGCGTCCCACCCCAGCGTAAACTGAGGTATTTACTACAGAGCTGGCAAGGCGCCACGCCTATCCCCCATCTTCTCAGGACCCCACCCCCCACCCACGTATATATCTCTTGGGTCTCTGCGTGTGAAGGTATCTGCGGTGACTCCTCAGTAATACCTGCAGCAGCCGTATCAGGAACCGTCGCTGCAAAAATGATTCCTGTTTGTGATGCATTTGTGTTTTTGAAATCGGTCGCCAATTTCTTAAAGCAGCGCGAGTTGTGAGCTCGCGGAGACGGCGAGGAGAGGAGGAGGAACAGGACACTTCAATGCAGACCTCTGGGAAGAGCCTGTATCCTGTGGTGGTCAATAATATTGACCGCCGCTCCAAGAGGCTGGTGTGTTATGTAATCTACAACCTTGATGAGTGTGTGTGTGTGTTTCCCCCTCGAGGATTGGTTGAGATGTTGATGACACATACGTGGCAGACGGCATTAAAAATATTGTTGAGTTGTCTTTCATCTCTTTGTCATACAAAACAAGATGCCGCTGTTGTTTTGTTTTGCTCTTGCATGGACGTCCTTTGTCCTCCTGATGCTCCACATACACACATGTTGACATTAAACATGAGATAACACAGTCATGAGAAGTCATTGATTCCTGAATGGCCCATTTAAACCTCATGGGTAATATAGATGTTCAAGTCAATTGAGATTTTTTTTTTTTTTCTCTTCCCCCTGCTGTTGATCAAGTTAGTGTTCCGTATGCGTGGAACCGAATGTGATTTCTTTTTGTTGTCACGTGGTGATGAGATGAGGTGACGTCTCCAAGGATGGAAACTGTGGCTGAGGGATGAATCTGGGATAATTGCTTTGGTTTCCCAGGGTTTGTGGGGGAGAGAGGCAGTCTCTAGTGTGATCCTGCACAGTGATTGCTTGGATATACCCGATATACATGTTTAAAATAGCTTGCAAACTGTAGAAAAAAAACCAAATGTACTGAAGGAGAAACAAAATGTATAGATTTATAGTCTTGTTGCAACAGGACTGAAGGATCTGTGACGTAGTGCACTGCAGTTTTCTGGCATTAGTGGCATGTTTTATTGAGTCTAAGCCACCAGAAAGACTCATTTCAACTTCCATTTGAGAAAAAAATAAAATAAAAAAGATTCCTCTGGAGTTAGGAAATACCTTTGAGCTTGACAAGTCCGAGGCCCCAATGTGAAACTTAAAAAAAAAAAAAAAGAAAAGAAATCTCCAGCGCTGTCTCTGCGTAGATGAAATGCTGCTCCTGTTCATGAGCGTAAATTATAGATATTGACTCCCAGTCCATATTTTTTTTAGGGCACGTTCACGTTTCCCTGTTTGATCCGGACCAGAGTTCTTTTCTTAAACTCTGAACCAGATCTAATAAGCTAGTCCCCTTGAAAACATCGATCTCCGTTCTTATTTCGGGCAACACCGTCCCCCGAACGAGCAGCTGCTTTATTCACGTTGCATTTTCCAGTTTGTTCCAAAAGAAAAGTAGTGACTATGACTGTATATTTTGGTTTCAAACACAGACTGAAAATGTCCAGTAAGTCACATTTTTTGCAGATAACATTTTTCTAATATGGTGCAACGAGATTTTTTGATAAGAATTTTGTCCCATTTCAAAACAATTTAAGGCCGATGATGGAAAAATATCACACCTTTGGTTCATTTCACACAGCCCATAAGATTTCAAAACCATAAACATACATATGTTAATTTTGCATTAAATATTGCATTCCAAATATTTCTGGACCCAACGGACAGTGAAAGATTTCGCTCCACCCGGATGGCGGCGGATGAATCAGTGTAAAACGACACAACGAACCCAGGGACGGTGTTTTTAATTGAGCTTCTTCTCCCTGGTTGGAGCTGCTCCCTCCACCGGGGGGGGGGGGGGGGATTCCTGCTGATTTCAGTCTCCGGGAGTTCTAATGAGTCGAGCGTTCATCAGAAGCCGTCCTGTGTGCCCCATCAATCTGCCTGTCCCCCAGCCCTTCATCCTCCTCCGTCACCTTCCTCCTCCGCTCAGAGCCAGCTGCATTCCTCGCTTTTGTGTGTCCTGTCCCCCAGGAATTTGGGAGATGTGGACGGGGGAGGGACGGCTGGGCACTGAGTGACGGGTGTTGGGTAAAAGGACTGAAGGGAGGAGGAGGAGGGGGGGGTTGGGGGTTACCCTGTAGTCAGAAAGGAGGAGGAGGAGGAGGAAGTCCGATAAAGGGGGTGGGGTGCGTGCACGTGTGACTCATTAGATTATCCTGCTCCCTGGGGGATCGACCAATATTGATGGATTGATTGCAGCCCCATCCCCGTCCACTCAAGTCTCCTGCCATTGGAGGCCATTGATCCCGCGTCTCTTTGGGATATGATGCCCAGTGCATATTTAATTAACCTTCCATTACAGCCAATCAGCTTCCTGACAGGGGCTTTAAAGCAAAGCTTACGTTTTAGCTGGAAACCTTGAATGACATTTTCCCCTCAGTGTCCGTCCACTGGGACGTTTTTGCCAATCAGGACTGCAGCCAATATTATACACAGTCTTCCTGCTATATACACGGACACGTTAGAAGACTTGTAGATCATTTCATCTTTAAAGCCGCAGCAGAATGTTACGTAAAACACAGCCAGTCAGTAGCAGTGTTGCAAGTTCTGAAAATGTGAAAAGGGACTAAAATCCCTTTATGGCCGTCGCCCTCAGATGGTGAAGGATTTTCTGGAATGGGTATTGATCTGCTGCTGTTGGCCTTTAGGCCCTTTTTGTTTCTCCTGGCACAGTGTTTTGGAGGAGAACTGCTCTCTGGGGTGTTGAGGCCTACGTGAGCCTCGCTGGGAATGCATGCATATGAATGACTTGTTTATCATTCATGGTCTTTTCTCTTTAATTAGATGTGTGTGTGTGTGTTTTTAATTTATTCATGCCGCTGGTCTCACTTCATCGTCAACCTTTGTTGACTCACAGCAGCTTTCTTAGAGCTGAGTCACAGAGGAAGGTGGTTAAAAAAAAAAAAAAAAAAAAATCCTTATGTAGGTAAAATGTAAGGATCTGAAGTGTTTCAAGCAAAGGTCAGGAAAAAAATCCATAGTTTTAATCAAGGTAACAGCCCGTTTCATTAGGTCGCACGTCAATAGGCACTGAAAAGAAGAATATAGCAAAGCTACTGATGCTCAGACGCTAATAGTGGCTTTTCTTTATCCTTTTATGAGCTGGACTTTGATTTTTATGGACGTCGAAATGTCAAAACATTCAATGAAAAAGAGCTTGTGCCTCTTTTTTTTTTTCCATTCCAGAGGAAACTTAAATATCTCCTAGTTCTTTCATATAACTATGGCGTTTTGGTGGTACAATGTCGGTGATTCAATTTCCTGATTGTTTGTCCATGAGCACAAAACACAGAACCTCTGATTGCTGCAGATGGAGGTGGAGCCCCTTGCATGTGAAAATGCTGTATGGCTCCAGTGGACTGGCCAGATATGTTGATCAGTGGATGTGAATGTTACTGGAGTAAATAAACATTTGGCATACAATGTCCAGTCTCGAGTCGTCTTGGCCGAAGTTCTATAATCGACCGTGTCTCCTCAGGTGTTCCTGTTCTTCTGTGAAACCTGCTCGGTGCCCATCTGCAGGGAGTGCAGCGTGGGCCGCCACATGGGCCACACCTTCGCCTACCTGCAGGACGCCGTGCAGGACTGCCGAGCCATCACCATCCAGCTGCTGGCCGACGCCCAGCAGGGACGCCAGGCCGTGCAGGTGAGACCACGAGCTCCCCAAGCTTAACGCGGCGGCGCCGCAATGAGCGTTGCACAGTGCGTAAAGATGGAAAGAGGTGCGCGGATTCTCTGAAATGCTGCTTTTTCGCATGTGCAACGCCGCCTTAGGAAATAGTTCTTCTGCACATGCGTGAATGGATGAACAATAACAACAATGGCGGCCTCCACAATGTCCTGGCTATGTCCGTATTCTACTGGCGCTTTTAGGTAGTTTAAAGTAGAGTTTTATGTAATGACAATCCCACTTAATCCTCTTGTCCATATGAAGGTCTGTGTACTCCCTTTGTTGATGTTTATAGTTTGTGTTCTTCATGCATGTGTGTTTTCATTGCAGTAGACTCACTTTGGACGCGTAAACAAATGCCTGAAATGAAAACGCCGCCTTAGACTGAGCCAATTCATGTTTTGTTGGACGTTAAGACAAACTAATTTGATATGACAGTGTTCTAACTGTACATTACAAATATGATTGGGGGCACAATTATCCCAAAAACGATAGAAAATGTCTCAAAGGATTCTCGCAACAAAGTGGAAAGCGTGTAAATCCAGCCACGTCCGTCTCTCAGTGAGGCGAGCAGCTGTGCCTCCCACATCGTCCCTCGGTTATTAGAGTCCGTCAGCTTAAATGCGTTTGAGAGTGACCAGTCCGTGGCTGCTGGGAAGCCCGAGGTTAGAGGTGTCCAGCTGGCCCTTGGAGGAAAAAAAAAAAAAAAAGAAGGGGGTGGGTCGCACGGGATGAGCTCTGGCTGAGGGGGCAGGGCTGAAGGTCAAAGGGGAGGAGGTGTGGAGATGAGGCTGGGGGAGGGTGAGTGAGGTATTTAAAGGATTTCAGCAAAAGGAAAACTCCCTCTACTTTAATGCTCTCCACCTATTCACCCAGTCACTCACTCACTCACTCTCCCACCAGCTTCTGAGACCGGCTTTTATTTTACCGAGACACATTCCCCGAGTACAAAAATGACCTCAGCAGATTCTTTGGTGGCCCAAAAGCAAACCGCTTGTTAATTATCTTAAATGCAAATGCTGATTTTACCCACTATTACTTCATTTCTATGCATGTTTCGCAATTATTCTACCTCGAGTTAAAGTTTGGTGAAGCATGTTGCATTTGTTAGTGTTTTCTCCTTATATGTGCTTCAGCACAGAAGTTGTGGGCCATATAAAGTCTGACCTTGTGCCGTGATTGGACTTTGGACAAGCCTGGCTTAGGCAAAAGATAAATATTGATTGATAATGATTGGGTCCAACTCAAAATTCATGGCAAATAAACTCATTAGGTCTTTACTCGTAACTTTTCATGTTCCTCTTTATGGAATGTCTGAAGGCAAAGTGAATAAGGGTTGATTAGCTTTTTAACAAGTTTGTACAGCTATACCTCAGACTGTGTGTGTTTAGGCTTCACTACTGTTTTGATCTAAAATCATTAAAAACGGCATAAAGTTTGACTTTTCTCGTCTCTCCGGACTATCTGTTTGGATAGTCCTCGATCCTTGCCAGATATTTCTTATTGAACAAAGTGCAACGTCTGATTCCTCCCAGTATCTACTCTACAAACACTGTAAATATCTGCTTGAGCCTTGTGGGGTGTGAAAATATCAATATCATCAGGATTGTTTTCAAAGGGAAATTGTGAACCAGTAGTTTAGTGAGACTAGTGGTGGTGACTATGTCTCTCACTTGTTCTCCTGCAGCTCCTGGTGATTGCATTAATGCAATGTTTAAGCATGTGGCTGTGGAAGAAGAGGTTATGTTGACTAGGGACACACGTGACCAGTCGTCACGATCTATTAGCGTTTTTTTAGGCTGTGGGTGTCGACTGCTGATTAACTGTGATTCACCTTCCTGCCACTAGTTGGAGCTTCAGAGAGCTGCAGTGGCTTCAGACAGCTGTTCCCCTTGCTGAGTAAACTGCAGGCTTAAAACAGCATCGTGGGGAATAAAAGTGGTGTCCCCTCGCGACACCAGCACAGTTTCTCTGAATGTTTGTCCAGATTGTTGGAGGGAAAAAAACCCACCTTGTTCATCATGACAATAATCTGTAAGATTGATTTTATTTCAACGTATTTGAAGGAAACCACTTCAAGGAGTTGTTGCCTCAAGCCTGATTACATTTTATAATCGGATGTAGTTGTTGAACATTGTGATTAAAGGCCTCACAATATATATCAAAAACCGTTTATTTGGCTACTTGGCTGTAGGTTTTGTTTTCTGGGCAATCTCCAGTTTTTGTAGACAAGCTGCATGGATTGCATTCAGAAACATCCTATTGAGATACCGTTGGTTTGAAAAAAATCTCTAATCGTTTCAGCCTTTGGCACTTCCATATTTGTTTTTCATTATAGCACACAAACAGGTTGTGGACTTTAGAGATAAATAGGCTTTTTTTTTTTTTTTTTTTTTTTTTGGTTAAACCCTTGAGGTCACACCTCGCCAGAGGGAGCAGGACACACCCGCGTTATCCAGTTTGCCTTGAAGGAGGGGCTGTGTTGTTGTGACCTTGGTAAATACCCAAAACATGAAACGCTACCTCTTCCACTGAGGTCGTATGACTTGGTGGCATGTGCGGTCTCCTTCGACAGAGCATGCGCCTCTCCTACCTGTCGTCCAGCCCCACCTTTGTCTGACCGGGTCATACTTTATCTTAATGGAAGGGGACTTGTGTCGCGCTGGCTGTTCTGCAAATACTAAGATATCACAACACAGCTCGGGCAAGACGGCGAGTTAAACCGGACACACACACACACACTGGGAATCAACACCAGCATACGTGCAGCCAAGTCAAAAGATCCAGCGCCTACCATCTGGCAGTGTGTGTGTGTCCACTTCTGTCCAGGTCGCCATGGGAGTAAATGCTGACGCCAGATAATATGTAAACACACCCACACACACGTACGCCTCGTCCTCCTGAGGTAGGAAATTTCCGCCGACTCTACAGCCATTATCTCCTCTGACCTCTGACCCCCCCACCGGGTTTGTGACCTCCTGGTTGGCCAGAGCTCTTTGGCTCCACGGTGCGCGATTGGCTCGTTGGGCTCTCTTTGTGCTTCAAGCTGTGCAGCTCTGGGGACGTGGAAGGCAAGCGAGGCCGGATCATGACACACGGAAGGTAGAAAACTGGCCAAGGTATGAAAAGGAGGGAGGGAAAACTCAAAACGTGTGACCATGAAGAGAAACGTCTTCTCTCTGCTGTATTGCTAATAGTCCTCCCCCGAGCTCTGCAGGATTTCCTTGCCTCTGTTGCCAGGAGGGGGTGGGGGGGCTGGGCTGATATAGATGACCCTTTAGGCAAAAGAGAGAAGGACCCTGCTGCCAGGTTTTGTTCCTGCAGCGCTGCAGTGGGGGTGGGCCCGATGTGTCTTAAGACAGAGGTTGCAGATCACGACCTGTAGAGGTTTAGGTGACCTTTGCTCCCTGCAGCCCATATCACAAAGGAAGCGTTATCCCGCCTCCCCTTCGTCCCTGTGAGGTCCGGCTCACCCGGTGACCCCCCCCAGCAAACCAGCCTGAGGGGAAAGCCTGATAAAACTCTGTGGGGGGGGGGGCAGTTGGCAGGAAGGACAAAGGAAGAAATGCGCATTTACCACAATGTGGTAGTAAATGCTGAGATCTTCATTTAATAGCTGAAAAGAAAGCAACTTTGTGAAGTTGTATTCATGTTTTTTTTTTTTCTTTTCTTTTTCAATTTCTGTTATAAGAATTAGAATTAGAATTATATTAAATGAATTTCATACTATCAATAACATCTATCAAAAACAGAAACCTGAAATGGCTGGTTTGATAAAAGCATTTCGTTCAAGAAAGCCTCGCCTTTTGGTCTCCATAATAAAGTGGGCTCACGATGGTTGCAGCCCCAGAAAGTTAATTTTAATCCACACATGCAGTGAAGGTAAAAAGATAAATCGGCTCATTAGGAAGTCATTTTGCGCCCGGCGAAGTGACTTCCTATTCCTGACCTGCACTTCCTTTTCCCCTCAACGAGCTGCCAAACCCGACAAAAGGAAGACGGCAAAATGAAGCAGGTGTTCAAGTGGTGACTTTCCACGAGGAGGAAGGCGCAAACGACGTTCCTCTCTGAATCGCCGACACAAAAAGACCTCGCCGCGCCGTCTCCTCTCGCCCGCGTCACGTTGGTATAACCCGACGCTTGTTCCGTCTCCGCAGCTGAGCATGGAGAAGGTGCAGGCCATGGCGGAGCAGGTGGAGATCAAGGCCAAGGTGGTGCAGACGGAGGTGAAGGCCCTCGTCCTGAGACACAAGAAAGCCCTGGAGGAGCGGGAGTGTGAACTTCTGTGGAAGGTAAATCGTCCTCATCTCCGTCCACTCTGGTCGTCGGGGAACCGCCGTGAAGTGATTCTGTAATCTATAATGAAGTCTTTACAATAAATGTGTTTTGTGGTTTATGACTTAAATTTGACCTCCGTCACATCAGGGTCATGTGTGACTCTGAACAGTCTCCCTTTCACTTCCCCTCGATCCGTCGTCCATCGCGACACATCTACTTCGTCGTCTTTGACAGTAACTTTACTTTCAGTTTGATTTGAGGCCTTTACACACGTTTTTTGTTTTTGTTTTGCATGAAGGAAAGTTTGCTCTACATTAGTCATTCATCCATCCACCTAGCCATACATTCATTCATAATTCACTTATACATACATGTGTATGTGCATGCATACATTCATACACGCATAAATACATTCATAAAGACATCCATGCCTGCATGCACGCATTGATGTATACATGCATGCATTACAGGCACATAATGCCGTTATGGAAGGAACCTGGGGGGGAAAAAAAGCGTCCTTGTTTAACCATACGGAAAAATATGACATTAAAGTAATGAATTGCACATACTCGTATTACTATAACTTGGTGTGTTTGGGGACCAGTGCTTTTACAAATGCAAGTATGCACTACATTTCTACTTGAGTGTATTGTTACCGATGTGATTGAATTCTTTTAATATCCTATCGATCTGTGGAGTACACCAACAGTTTGAAATATTATTTCCCAGTTTTGTTTTACCAGACTAATTCCCTGCCCCTATTATCTACATTGTGCCACTTCTGAGAGATAACAGGAAACATACATAGTTAAATTGAACCAAATGAGTCCTATTTACGACGCAGTAAAGCACGTGAAAATCAAGTGACCAATACTTTGATTTATTTATTTTACTCTGCACTCCAGTGTATTTTAACAGAAGTAGTTTAGTCTTGTAATGCAGTAAATATGGGAAAACAAGAGTTGCTGTATTTGAGTGCATACCTTCAGTACTATTCCCACCGAATTGCACAGAATTGTGAAACCTTAGTATCACGTAGCTCTCGATTTGTGTATTAATCCAGTTAAAACCCGCCTCCTGCCGCACTTTGGCTCGGCTCCACGGCCGCCTTCATCTCAGGTGTGCGGCGTTTGCAAGCCAAGCCGGAGCGTCGCTGACTCATGCTAGATATCGAAAACGACCCCGCGAGCGTTTCGCCGCTCCGCCGGCCAGCGTGACGGAGACGTCAGGAAAATAGACACTGAATCCAGGAAGTCGCTCCACGGTGACTCAGCGTCGAATCGGACACCCACGGAGATGTCGGTGCTCCTCAGTCGTCTGCAGGACAGAGTTCTGAGGTCACAAATGACAGATGTTTACTTTCACTGAACGATAAGGTGCTCTGTGAAGTTAAATTTAACTCTGTTGTCCACAAGGTGGTGGCATTATAAATGTAAACCTTATTTCAGTGACTCAATAGTAATAATAGTAAATGATTTTGGTTGGTATACCAACATAAATTTAGTTTCCAAGACTGTCTGGTCTTATTTACATGATTTCTATGGTAATATATTTTTTTTTGTTTTTTTTAATTGAATTTAGATAATATATTTTGCACAATTGACACCATATGACCCAATTGGCTTGTTTTAAAATTGTGTCATTACTGACTCCACTCTCAATTTGATTCATAATCAAATTATTTTGACCTGCAATTATGCAGATTAAAATGTTTTATTCATTAAACTGGAAATTTCTGCTTCGTTTCCACATTTGCTGACAAAACAAAACTATAATTCTGAGAGATTTCTGTATAAATGAATCGAATCAACCATTGGCGACTAACGGTGAAATAAATACGCACAGGAGGGAACACCAAAAACCAGCACTTTTACATGTAATCGAATAGAATTTAAGCAACCTAACAGCAGATGTACTGAAGCACACATTTTCTCTCCTCTTTCCACCAACGGAGGCCGTATAATCTAGCCGAAAGGGCGAGCGCCTGTGAGCCGCTGTGCTCCCAGCAGGAGCTTGTGCCGTTACGTGAAGTTGTAACTATAAAGTCGCGGGCACTTTGCACAACGTCGGGCCCTTTGAAATACACACCGAGTGAGCCGTTCTCCCTGAAACCAGCCGTCCGGCCGTCAGAAAGCCCGGCTCCAGTCTTTGTCCTCGTCCACTATAAAGTGTAATTCTAGTCTCACACATGCAAATTGCAGTTTCACTTATACCACGGATTGACAAAAGGTCCCTCTCTTTTCGGACTCTTTGTTTCCCCCAGAGTCCCGCCCTGACTATCAGAAGTCCTTCTCGCCACAGAGAGCTTTTGTGTCGCGCTCTTTTTTTGTTAGGTGGCGGCCAGTAAAGGCCCAATCTCAGCCTCTCAGGTTCTGCCACCTTCTTTAATGTCCTCTGCTCCCCAGCTGCACTGTAACGTCATCTGGCTGCTCACTGGAGCACAAATGTGTGATGGTTAAGTGACGGTTGAGGATTATTAGAATTCATTTTTTAAAATCTGGTAACACTTATTAGGAACTTACGAGGCGTTCTCCCTATTTTTTTTTCAATTTGCTTTTCAGAAACCTTGACATTTGCTTTACATTTGAATCTTAAATCTAGGAGAAATCTTCCAATGTTTCTGTTCATTTGTCCGTCCGTCTGTCACACCGGGTGACGTTGAGACCTCAAGTCTCTGCGTCTGCAGGTCAGCGGCTGCTCTGACACAATGCAAGTCATTTCACTCCACATATTCTTTTCCCGTTCATGCGTTTCCAGGTGGAGAAGATTCGCCAGGTGAAGGCCAAGTCTCTGTACCTGCAGGTGGAGAAGCTGCACCAGAGTCTGACCAAGCTGGACAGCACCATCGCCGCCGTCAGCCAAGTGCTGGACGAGGGCCACCACCTGGACGTGCTGCTGGCCCGGGAGCGAATGCTCACCCAGATCCACGAGCTGAAGGCCCTGCGAGGCCTGCTGCAGCCGCAGGAGGACGACCGCTTCATGTTCACGCCTCCAGACCAGGTCAGCACTCAGACCGGAGGCCTCGGCGGGTTTTATGCTGCCGTCCAGCCGCCACTTCCTTTATAGTTATATAATAGCACTTTATGGGTTTGACTGGATTATATTGTGGTCATTTACCTCGGGGGTAACAAGCCCTTCTTGTGCGGCGTCAAGCTGTAACTAGGACTTTTAGACTGAAGACATTTCATACAAAGATGTGACGATACATAAGCCATCTTGAAAAGGAAATACGAAGCTCTGGGAGTTCACGTTAGCCCTCAGGATATTGACCTAAACATTTTCACCGTTTGCTTTTTTCACCTTTTCTTCCACAATGTTGTCAGTAAACACAGTTCCGATGTCATGACCGTCCCTACAGGCTCTGTACCTCGCCATCCAGTCCATGGGCTTGATCAGCAGCGGCGCCTTCGCCCCCGTCACCAAAGCCCACGGCGAGGGTCTGAAGGGCGCGCTCCGCGGCAAGCCCGCCTCCTTCACCGTGATCGGGTACGACCACGACGGCGAGCCGCGCCTCTCCGGCGGCGACACGGTGTCCACCGTGGTCATGTCCGCCGCCGAGGGCAGCCTGTCGGCGGCGGAGGTGACGGACCACCAGAACGGCTCGTACACCGTCAGCTACCTGCCCAAATGCGAGGGCGAGCACCTGGTGTCCGTGCTGGTGTGCAACCAGCACATCCAGGGCAGCCCCTTCAAGGTGACGGTGAAGTCGGGGCGGAGCTACGGCTCGCTCGGCTCGCAGGTGTCGTCCTTCGGGTGCGAGGGCGAGGATGACGGCCAGCTGTGTCGCCCCTGGGGCATCAGCGTGGACAAGGAGGGCTACGTGGTGGTGGCGGACCGCAGCAACAACCGCATACAGGTAGAGCTCAGGGCCCCGTCTCTGTGTGGCTGTAACAACACACACTCAATGAACTTGGTGTCATTGTACTGCACCTGAATTATAGCGGCTCGTTATCAGTTATTATTGATTAATCATAAGTAATGATGCACTTTTGAGCTAAACGCTAACCCTTCCATTTCTTGCCTTCATACACTTAATAAAGGCCCGTAGCATAGAAAGACTTCCTGAATGTAAAAATACAGCAAAAGAAATCTATATATAAAATCACTGCAACACTTAATTTCATGCGTGTGAATCATGCCAGAGGTTGCCTGCAAATATAGTGATTTGAATAAATGTATTGATCAAACCACTACCTGCGATTAAAGTGTCTGTATAACTAGTTTAGTCTGAGTCGAGGACGAACCGGAGCCAAGAGATCACGAATGCAGCCGTAACGTTTATTTCAAGTAGTTTATCTCTCGCTTTTCTCCGGGTCTGAAATGACAACGATCTGCAATGTGAAGCGTCCAGCAGAAGCTGCAGGTCCTCAGGTTGTAGGACCTCGTAGAAACACTCTGACGTCTTGGAATGTCTTCAGTACCGTCGCTCTGCTCCCGTCTCCAGATCTTCAAGCCGTGCGGTGCCTTCCACCACAAGTTTGGCTCTCTGGGTTCCCGGCCCGGGCAGTTCGATCGTCCAGCGGGGGTCGCTTGCGACAGTCAGAGGCGAATCGTCGTGGCCGATAAGGACAATCACCGTGTGCAGGTAATGGGGGGGGGGGGAAACTCTTGTTCGGCTTTGCGAGGCAAAGCTGCCGTTTATACCCGTGTAAACACGCGTCCCGTGTTTCCACTTTCTCTGTTTCACGTGTAAACACGCTGGGCTGCAACACATTTGCCTTTTCTGACAGGTGTTTACGTTTGAGGGCCAGTTCCTGCTGAAGTTTGGGGAAAAGGGTACCAAGAACGGGCAGTTCAACTACCCCTGGGACGTGGCCGTCAACTCTGAGGGTAAGATCCTGGTCTCGGACACCAGGAACCACCGCGTGCAGCTTTTCGCCCCCGACGGGTCTTTCCTCAACAAGTACGGCTTCGAGGGGGCCCTGTGGAAACACTTTGACTCTCCCCGAGGAGTGGCCTTTAACCACGAAGACCACCTGGTGGTAACCGACTTCAACAACCACCGGCTCCTGGTCATCCGGCCCGACTGCCAGTCGGCCCGCTTCCTGGGCTCCGAGGGCATCGGCAACGGGCAGTTCCTGCGGCCCCAGGGCGTCGCCGTGGACCAAGAGAACCGCATCATCGTGGCCGACTCGCGCAACCACAGGGTCCAGGTGTTCGAGCCCAACGGGAACTTCTTATGCAAATTTGGCACACAGGGGAGCGGCTTTGGACAGATGGACCGGCCCTCCGGCGTGGCCGTGACGCCTGACGGAGTCATCGTGGTCGTTGACTTTGGAAATAATCGCATTCTCAAATTCTAAAGAAAAAAGTCTATTTTTTACATTCTCTCCCTCCGTTTGACCTTTTTCTTGCAGTTTGTTGTTTTTTTGTTTTTTTTTCGTGTGTTTTTTTTTTTTTTCTTCTTCTTTTTTGATGAAGGAAATGGAGGCGAGAGAATGAATCATCAAAAGGGAGGAGAGCTGCGGGACGGTTGAGAGCGAGACACAAAGGGATATTAACACTATTGAGTTTCATTGTTTCTTCAAAGCAGATACACACACACACACACACACACACACACACACACACACACACACACACACACACACACACACACACACACACACACACACACACACACACACACACACACACACACACACACACACACACACACACACACACACACACACACACACACGGGGACCTCTACAAATTGATAATCAGTAGAAAAAGAGCCATATTTCCCTTCCTTTGTCTCGGCCGCTCTGAATCCTCCCCGCCAGCTCTCCTCGCGTCTACATCTCAGGGAATTTCTCACTTCTTGAAAAAAAAAAAAAAAAACTAAACTCTTGTATCCTCTGCTCCACACCTACCTCATTTAGCTCTTTACGAATGTACTCATAGTCACTGAGCAGAGGTTTTTAGTCCGTGAAGTTTTACAAAGAAGAAAAGTCTACCTCTATACTTTATTTAAGAGAGACGGAAAAAAAATAAAAAGAATAGACACTTGGGTTGATGTTTGCACAGGATTAATGGAATTCTTGCTGTGCATTTTTGAAATATGAGTTCAAGTGAACCTCCTGAATGTTGTTGCTGAGACAATACTCAGACCGCTGTAGAGGCTGCATGATTTATTCTCCTTAGAAGGCTTCACTCAGAGAGGAAACTAGAGAACACTAGTGTGCTTTCATGTTTTTTTGTTTTTTATTTTTTTATTAGATTAGGTAGCTTCTTCTTTTCTTTTTTTTTTTTTTACATTTTAAATGCATCCACCCTCCTCTCTCTGTGGCTCCGAGGAGTTTGGAGTGTCATGATAGCCTAAAGAAGACTGTGTGAAGAGATGCCAAACTTGATAGAATCAGAATTAGCTCAGGTCACCCTCGGACTGATGTAAAGTTAGAAATACATTTCAGGCCCCTCACGCTAGCTTTACCGACTAAAGCTGGGGTTTTTTGTTAGATTTTTTTTTTTTGTGAATTCCTTGTGAGAGAAGGTCAGGAAAAGTTGTGCTTCGACGATTCCTGACATGAACCTCGAGATAAGCCTTGTATTATTAGAGTTCCCCCCCCCCCCCCTAATCGTATCCTGTAATCCTGAAAAAAAATGATATGCAAGGAGAGCAGCGTCCTCTCCGACCGGGAGGAACCCACCCAAACGATTTTGGAGGCCGAGTCCTCGGAGACTCGGCGACGTTAGTCATCTTTAACGTTGTATAGATTTAATCATGATTGCATGACACCTTTTCAACGAGGCATGCTTGTGTGACAAAAGCCTCGGAAGTTGAGGCCCCGACGCGGCCGTCCAGAGGACATTAATAATATCGAAACGAAAGGCCCAACATTGCAATCCTGTGCGGACGTAGATCGTGGTTGAAAGCCACACCCTCCTCCCTCGGCTCCTGGGGCCGGGGATGTAGTCCAGTCCAGTGAGATGGCGGCCACCAGAAAGCGGCCCAGCTTATTTATTGATGCATAGAGTTGAGGAGACCGATTCCTCTAAAGATGGAGGTCTACACACCAACTACTAGTCAACCAAAGGTAGAATCTCTGCACAATGGCCAACTGTAGATTTGGCAATTAAAAGAAGCTTAAAATTCCCCCTTTTAAAACATCAAAAAAAAAAGAGAGAGAGAGAAAGAGTCATTGCCCTTGAAGTCTAACGCTCATCGAACTCGGAGTCGATTTCATTGTGAAGTCGGTCGCGGAACAGAAACGTACTCGAGTGTCACTGAGTGCCAAGACCCCGGCTGTGTGAGTGAATTATAGAATTAACACCCATTAATAGACATTCGTGAAGACCCCCCCCCACTCCCCCTCCCCCACACCAAAGAGAAACCATTTCTCCACCCTCGCATTAATTCGCAGCCCGTGATCTCCAACGCAGCATCTCAGTTAATCGTCGCTCACGTCCACAGAACTGATTCTCTTCTGTGGGATTTTGAATCCGCCCCGTAAACCCCCCCCCCCCCCCCTTTCTTTTTTTTTCTTTTTTTTTTTTTTAAAGACAATTGAGGTTGTTCCAGCCACTTCCTCCAAGCGGGACCAGCAACCTTAAGACAAATGCTCACCGACGGGCCCCCGCCTCAGAGGCGAGCGCCGTCCGCACACTTTATCAGGATTCACATCCTCGTCTCTCAGATGTAATGATCTTAAAAGCCTCCTGTCTTTGTTATACCTCGATTACCTCAAGTATGAACTCGTCGCTACTGTGCATATTTTTGTTTTACGCATACGAATACCTCAACTTGTTACTCATTGGAATACCTCATTTTTGACGTTTATTTAAGCACACGCCTCGTAGGACGTAGTGTCGCAGCGCAGTCCGTGTCCCGTCACTGCCAGGACCAAAGATCATGGGCGGAAATAAAAGCTTGTACTTTGGTCTTCGCTCCGTTTTCAGCCTGGGAATCCCCCCCCCCCCTACCCCAAACCCCTTCTCTACTGTAACTTACCTGGGAACAGAAAACAAAAAAAAACAAACTTCTGCCTTGTGTCACTAAGAAACCAAATACGTCGGACGAAAGCATTGTGCCAAAAAGCAAAGCGAAAACGGGAGTTCTGTGCCAAAACGGGACCGGCGTTCAGACCACAGCGCGGAAAAAAAACAAACAAAAAAAAACCGTGACCGGACCATTTTGTCATCGACGTGAAGCCCGAGGATGAACCGTGGTCCTCCGGCTGGATGCACTCAGCGAGGGCCGGGCCCCCCGCTTTTCACCGTAGCTCACGGCGATGGACGAACACGCAGACTCCACTCGGTTACCGTGCGGTGACAAGTAAACACCTTTTTTTTTAAAGATCGTCCGCCTTCCAATGCATACCAGTCGCCTCTTGATATCGGCACAATTTACCAACATTTCAGCATCGGTTTGTTTTGTTTGTTTGTTTGTTTTGAAGGGCCCACTGCAGCGGGGGGGGGGGACCTCTTGAATCAGGTTGGTTCCGGCGGAGCGATGTGACTTCTCACCCCGCTGCTGCACCGAGTTCACAACCAAACCAGTCATTTCTTTCAGTATTACTCTAAAAAAAACGTTCATTCATGTTGCATCGGGTTGGTTTTTCTCTGTTTATTTTGAATTAAGATTGCAGAATTCTATCTTTAAGATCCTTAGGTCTTCACTCTTAAAGAGGAAAAAAATGTTTTAAACCTTAAATTTTCTTTTTTTTTTTAAATTTTGTTGCATGCTTTAAAAAGTCCTTGTATTAAAAGCAGACGGGGTGGGGGTAGCTGATTTATTGGGATGATTTTTTTTTTTTTTAATCAAAACGTGTACCCAAAGACCGTGTGTGTTAGGATTGGATGAAATTAACCTTTTTTTGACCTTTGCGATTGTATTTCCTGTTCTCTAGAGGCTCCGCAGAGCACAAACCTGACCAGCCAGCCGAGCTCCGGCTCGAGGAAAAACATCAGTTTTTGTTTCGTTTTTTTTTTGGTTGAGATCATTTAACGCTTCTCAATGTGGTTATAAACTTCTTCCAGGTTTAGTCCCCCCCCCCCCCCCCCCCCAGACAATGACCATTTTACTTTTGGACCTGGTAAACGGCGAGTCAGGTGAGAAGCAGCACAAACTCTCAATCATCAAGTGACGGTTCAAAGCTGCCCAGCTTCAGATCCGTTGCCTTACACTCCTGTGTCCACTCCCCCCTCCCCCCCCCAAAAAAACTTTTTTTTTTTTTCTTTGGGAAGTTCAGGTCCACCAGTTTTATTCTGGCTGCTCACAATTTAGAGACAAAAAGCAAAGCTGCACCAGGTGACATGTGCAAGGTCATAGACCTCCTTTTTCAAATGATTGTGTACTATTAAAAAAAAAAAAAAAAAATCAAAAAAAAAAAAAGGTTTGAAATTTTTAGAAAGGAAAAAAAAGCAAACTCAGGTAGTCGTCAGCACCCGTGTGCTGCAGGTGTCTCATTGAATCGTGTCCCTTAGTGATGATGTAGTGACTTTTCTTTCCCCCTCCCCTTTCTCTTATGACGCGACAGTGATAGTCTCATTCTTTTTGTGTCCCATATTAAAAACAAATTATTTCTCAATCTGATAAAAGTTTTAATTAGTTCCCCTGATTTTTTTTTCTTTGTAATTTTTTTCTTCTTCTTCTTTTTTTTTTAAATAAAAAGTACAAATACTTCACCACTCGATGCTCACCGGCCCTTTTAGAATGTATTTTGTGAAGAAAAGGGCCGGACGGCGTCTTGTTGACGCTGCCTGGCTGCAGCCGGCCGCTGAGCGGAGGTCAGAGGCTGCAGCACGGCAGAGAGCTCGTTTCCACGGCGGCAAATACTCTGAGCCCGAGGTGGAATCACGCGGTGGGACGAGCCGCCGCCGCGTTACCTCCACCCCCAACCCCAACCCCAATCTCACCCCCCTCTTCCTCCTCGGCGGCCGGCCGTGTGCAGAGTGTGCGTTGTGTTTGTGCGCTGCATCTGTGTTGTTGAAGCAGGAATCCACTGAATGTATCCTTCTCACAGTCCACGAGGCGGGGCGAGCCGGCACGGCCAGCTGAGTTTAGATGAGTGCTGCTACTGGCGCTTCCTCATCCAGGCCACTGTGGGTGTGTGTGTGTAAATGTGTGTGTGTGTGTAAATGTGTGTATGTGTCTGCCGGCATACTTTTCCTGCCCTCGTAACACACACTCGCACGTCGTGCTGACTGGAAGTGCAGATGTCAGGTCTTCAGTCTAAATAAGGCAAAGGAGACTATAATATATTGGCCGCCTGCTGCTCCCTCCGCACTCTGTGGACTTTAAACATTTCCTATGCAGTTTTTTGGTTGTATTTTTTTTTCTTTTCTTTTTTTTTGTTTACACTTAAATAAAGTTGTATTTCTTTTGACTTCAAATTCTGAGGCTCTTCCTTTCTTTGCTCGTCACTCTGGTTATCTCCGGCAGACGGGGTGATTCTTTACACATGATCTGGATCCTCCAGTTCAACAGATTAACCAAAAAAAAAAGAAAAAAGAGTTGAATCATTTGATTTTCACTGTGAAAGTGATGGAATCTTCTTTGAACTGAAAACTGGCTCCATGGATTTTTCTCTCAAACACCAAGTAACATCAAATGAACAACCAGAAGAGGCAAACTGGCCGCCGATCCATTGTGGATGTTCTGCTACAGGTGCACACTGCAGATAATACAGGCCAAAGTAATTGGATTACCGGTTCGGGTTTATCCTAAAATGTACATTTGATATATTAATGCTAAAATGTGAAGAAGGAAAGTTTACATTTACAGGTGAAAATATTAATATTCCACAAAAACATTGTGATAAAAGCTTGAAAAACTACAGAACTTTCTTGAGAAAAGTTCTCATTAATCTGAATATTTCCACTCTTTACTATTAATGTTAAATATACGTTGGTCTGAACTACTTCAAACCTTTTGAATATAAAAAAAAAAGTTTTAATTCTAAATGAACAGGACTGGCTCTTTCACTTGAATAAAATTAAATTAGTGGTGAGTGAGTTCAGAGGCCTGGGCATAAAGACAAATACTTGATAAAACATTTTATTTCATTAAAAGTTTAAGTTGGTATTTTCTTTATTGATTTTGTATCTGATTTCATTAGATGATCCTCCAACTTGCATGAATTTATGGTTTGAAAAAAAAATAAAATTCAGCAGGAATCGTACTTGAAGTGAGTTTCATATCAACATTGTATATGTATTTCTATTTTCACATGATCTCATAGATTTGAACCACAAACATGTAAATCTCATTCACAAAGTGTCTGATCACGTCTTCAGAACTATTTTTGAAGCCCTAGCTACTAAATTAGACCATCAAATCAAGATAAATGTCTTAACATATATGTATCTAACCCATCCGGAGTGGGAAAACGCAATAAGTACGTTTATGGAAATGAGTTTGCCGATGCCACGTCCGCTTCTCTAGTGTCCAGGACACCACTGTCCCCACGCCACACTGACCGGACGGAATGGGAGAGTAAACCGTCTGGACACGGGAAGCCGCTCCCTGTGTGCCTTCAGAACTGGTTTCACTGGTTTTCTTCTGGGGGAAGGTGGGAGAGCACATCATTCACCCTCTGGCAACAGGGTGTCAAACATCCGACCTGCACGCTGTCTACGTCTGGCCCGTTGGGCTTCAAGCAATTTAGTGACTTTTGGAGAAAAAAAAAATCACCCCCCCCCCCCCCATACACCAGTATTTAAACAGTTATTTAAGGTGACTATTTAAATGATTACAAAAGCAAATAAGAAATTTTCATCTTAATTGCTGTAAGTCTGGCCACAGAAATATGTGTTCGTTGGCTCTTTGAAAAGTTTAAATGACATATTTTAAAATGTGGACCGTCTTGTATTATACGATAGTATTTGCGGGATATTCCAGGGTTTGTTTTTCTTTTCTTTCTTTCTTTTTTAAGCGTTACTGTTGCTTTAAGGCTTTCCAGAGCTCGTCATCTCTCAGACATGACGAGCTGCTGCCTCCCCCTTGTGGTCAAGTCAAGAAAATATCCCTCCTGTGCTGTTCAGGCCTCTGTCAAAGAGGTCAAAGGTCAAGCAGGAGCTCATGAGTCTTTCTTCCGATCTTGTCAGGCTGGATTGAGGTTTTTTTTTCATCATCTATTACTCCCAGCCTGAATCAACCACAAGAGTCTTAATGTGTTGTGTACATGTAGACAGACATGTGGCACTATTAGCGTTTTTTTCTTCTAATTCCAGTAACTAAACCACAAATACAACAAAAGATCCAAATCAGTAGAAAAATATATGAGATATGCAAAATGTCACAACAGAAATGGATGAAAATCCTCGGATGAAGTTTCAAACATTTCCCAAGACACACGATGACGTCGAGGATGGAAGAGGCTCCCCACCTGGAATAATGAGAAAATACATCAAACACAACAGAGAAACACAAACACCCAGCAAGAATGAACATTCACATTTGTATTTGGAGAAAACTCAAAGAAACATGGCTTTTTAAATCATGCTTTACGTGTTTTGTTTTTACTAGTAGTACATACACTAGTGGACACACACTTACACTATTCTCTTGACACTGAGTATTTTCTCATAGGACTGGTGGCAGAGCACAGTCTGAGAATAAAAGAAACTTCTTTTTTTTTTACGGCATATTTCATACATAGGAACAGGAAAGAAGAAAAATAAGGTTCTATAATACAATAGATAAAAAGATAATAATAGAACATTGCATTTTAAAATCAAGTTAAAAAAATTCTAACTGATATTGTAATAAGTTTGTCTGTTTTAAATCTAATAAAAGCAATAACTTGCTTATGATATAATGGAAGAGTAAAATGAATAGAATAAAATAGTTTTATTGTCAATATTTGTCCCATATAATGAAATAACTACAGGTGCTGCTCCCTCTGTGTATCATGTAAATAATAACCCCTCCCGGGCATGCGCAGGGACAATATGCAAACTGCAGTCAGGTGCGATTACTCACCTCTAGGTAAGACATCCTGAACTCAGTGTAGATGTTTCACAAAGCGACGTCACGTCAGGATCGGTGTCGGCTGTAGTTCCCTCCCTCAACAACTTGATGTCAGCAGCGCCACATTCTCCAGTAACACCCAGCATCACTGTGGACTCCATTATTGGTTCAATAACCTGGAAATATACAAGCTTTGATCAGGACCTTTTCTAATGGGGGGGTTGAAGCTGCAGCGCAAGTGTTTGGACGCGGATGAGTCGTGACCCGAAGGTTGTGTTAGAACAACAAGACTCGGCACAACATCTCTGATCAAACACAGCAGCAGGCTGGAGGGACCTCCAACACCTCCTGCGCTCAGTTTGGGAGTAGCAGGAACAGAGAAGTACCTGTATGTGAGAACACCCCCCTACCACCACCACCACCACCACCACCACCCCACCCCCAAAAGCAGATGGCTGGGAGGACCTCTGATGGCGGCCGCGTGTGTGTGTGTGTCTGTGTGTGTGTTTGCTCGCGTTGACTTTATGCGTATGCGTAAGTGTGCACGCGGCCTCTCAGAGGAGCCAATTAGCTGCAGCAGACTGAGAAGGATCCACAGAGCAAACAGATCCAGACTTTCACTGTTCTGCCAGAATCAGCCGGGAGCATCCGTCACCTTCAGTCACCAAAAGAGCCCCATTACATTTTTCACAGTTTTTACATTTCAGACGGTTTTCCGCTGCCAAGCGTACAGAAGCTCTGGAATCTCCCCCAATCGATCAAATAGCGTATTTTAAATAGGATATAGAATGGCAGCCTCGCTGACAGTCATGCATGCAGATGGACTTGGATCCAGTTCCCCACGGCCCCAAAGACCTTTTCTCACCAACTGCGGACTCGTTGGAGACACAAACTCGCGAGGAAATATGGGAAATGGTGATGACGGTCACCGTGAATTGGTCGTTTCTGTAAATCCCGAGCTCCCAGTGAGGTTTTGGATCAAACTTTTGCATGTTTGTCACACATACATATGTCCTCGCGACAGCTGGGAAAGTTTGGGCCCCGATTACATTGACAACATTTCAAGTCGTTTTTCTGTTTTTGTTTAAGAAAAGTTTGGCTGGTTGGAGCAACAACAAACAAGCCCAGGAGACAGAGAGAGAGAGAGAGAGAGAGAGAGAGAGAGAGAGAGAGAGAGACGACGCATGTAGGAGGATGAACATATAATATGACCCCTTTAAAGCTTTTCTTTTTAAAACCCGGGTTCTGTAGCGCCACTGAGATATTTTTAATATTCCTTGAGTGCACAATGAACTTTAAGCCCGAGACGCCGTGTCGGACGACGGCTGGCGTCCGTCACAGCCGAGCAGGCGGAAGATGTGCGTCTGCTCCGCCGGCAGACGGGGGAGGGAACAAACGAGAGCCCAGACGTCGATCTCTACGTCTGCATGTCTCCCTCTTCGAAAAAAACACACTTTTCAAAGCACACTGACTCCGACTCGCCGTCGAGGAAACGTTGGCGCTCCGCCTCGTCACGCCACCAGAAAAGCAGCCCTGCTCACGACGTCGCCCCGCGTCTCGATTCGGAAAAACGAGGCACGGGAGATGAAATGTTTCTCACTGGATGTTGCAGATTGTGCTCCGCCCATCCATTCCTCCCTGCAGAAAGAAACGACATGGAAGCTTGTGTGTTTTTCAAACGGCGTCGTCCTGACGCAGCGTCTGACGGGACGTGTGGTTAACTTATAGCCGTCGTATAGCGCGACGACACTCCTCCGCGGATCATGACATCTTCATCTCCCAGCCTTTCGCCTTTCTTGTCGGGGGGGGGGGGGGGGCGTCATGGCAACCCAGTGTCGTCAGGTAGAAATGCGATGGAGTGGGAATAACGAAAGCGGCCTCCGCGTGACCTAGCGTTTTCGTCCAGTCTGATTACTACCAGTTTCCCGTACGTGCGCACAAACCCGGGTGAACCGTAAGAGCAGGGCAGGGGGACCGGGGACCGGGAACCGTGCGAAAGCGACAGACGCGTGACGGCGCCGTGGCGGGAGCTCGCTGACCTCTGCTCCGCTCCGGGGGCGGAGCGGAGCTCGCCGGTGCAAATTGCCCGTCCATCCGTCCCGTGATTCCTCTCAGCGGGACAAAAGTGAGAGTGGATCACCTCGTGTCCTGCACTCATACGCACAAATGTGAGGGAATGAAAGCTAATTGTTAGCTTTTTCAGCGTTTCCTTTTTTTTTCCCCGAGCAACTTTATGTCTTTGTCTTCATTTGAATGAAAAGTTACAACTTTTAAGAAAACTCACAAGTAATCTCTTTAAAAGCGCTGTGTTGACGCTATTCAGATGAAGCCATTTTCACATCCCTGATCTTGTGGGGAAAATGAAAACGTCTGAACGGTTCGGCGGAGCAACAAGAAATACAAGAAAATATCAAAGTCAGATTGGATGTAAAACTGAATCCAAGGATATTTCCAGACCTCTGAATGCCCTTGGAGAGCTGATTCATGAAGGACGTGAATGGGGAGGATTTCCTGACGTCTCATTGGGAGTCGCAGCCCCATTGTTCTACCGCGAGAAGGAACTCCTTGTGGATCACGAGGACGAGTCTTAAAGGGTCAAGAACAAGACGCTACGATTAAATTTATAACCGACTTCCCTGGAACTAGATTTGAATCTGAAATCGAGGACCTCTGCCCCCATGAGATCTACGATCATCAGGCTTTCAAACTAGAAAACAACAAACTATCAACGAACCGTTTACTCCGATATCAAACTTATGAAGGTGTGGCATGATGGTCTGGTTAAAGGAAGAAGGAGAGTCATTCTCAACCTGCTCCCAGCGTCGTTCGTTCAAACAAATCAAAACGGATCCGGCGCCTATCGTTCGCCTGGAGCGGCGACGTTAATGATCCACAGGGGGATGAAGATCCACCTCCAGCTCACCGATGTGTGCTCCTGCAGTCAAAAGTCATCTGACAGTGAGATAAGGGGGCAGGAAAGGCCTTGTTGTTTCTAGGGGAGGGGTAATGATTCAGTAGATTTTAATTGAGCACAGCAAACACTGCGCTATCGACGAAGCAGGACCGTCGATCGGCGAGGCGGCACGCCAACACTTTACGTACTTACTGCGAATTGTGTGTTTCTTCCAACTGATGAATTAATGTTGCTTGATAAATTCTGGTGAAACATGAAGCTTCCGTATTTTGCGAGAGAGACTGTTGTGTGATTCCATCAGTCTCATGACTCGACTCAGCGCCTGCGTTCTGACTGGCTGTCGAGTCTTCTTCTTCTTTCTTTTTGGTTTGCAGTTTGCATCCATAAAGTTGAGTACCGCCACCTGCTGGTTCTATCTATCTCCATCGTTTCCCACTGCCCTCTGCGTCCCTGATGACTGTTTCCCCCTCTTCTTCTTCTTCTTCTTCTTCTTCTTCTTCTTCTTCTTCTTCTTCTTCTTCTACCCAAGTTGAATAATTTCAATGACGACACTAACATAACATTCACAACGAACAGTTTTTATGTGACGGCTATTCTTCATATCTAATGAAATATAATTCTTCATATTAAATAGTTTTTTTTAAATGTGGTGAGATAAAAATGTACCAAACTGCATTTCTATTTTGAAAAATGTAATTGCATTTGGCAAGATATTTTTACTCTAATTTGTGGGGCAGACTCATATTGGCACAATACAATCTCTCTTGCCTTTCTTAATATTAACCGATGCACCTGTAGGATCTATTATGGTATTGGAATATACTTTGTACATAAAGACATTTTGTTTAGTGTGTCTAAATTGTACTAGTGTATGTACTGTATGTTAGATTGTGTTTATTTTACCAATATCACTGTTTATATCATTGATGTAGTTTTATCATTTAATCCAAACAGATTTTGAACAAAAGTCTTGTTGCATACAGAAGTAATTATACTTTATTTATTTATAAAATATTGCTACAATATAATAAAAACCTGAAGTTATAGTGTATTAAAAATTATTTTATTGTATCTGACTCCCATGAAGCTTAAAGGACAGCACCCATACAGCAATGGTTAAAATACCTATTAAATACAGTTCATCCAGATTCTTCTGTTTCTCCTCCTTCGTCTTGCTCCCAGAAACACTCGATAATGTCCGTGCCCTGGCGTCTGCTCCGGCCAATCCTGCAGCACCGTGACCTTCTTCCTCTTCAGACACTCCGATGAAGAGAAGCTGCAGAATCTGGCCACTTTGTGGTCTGGAATTTCAAGCATCAAATAAATATATATGTATATTTTGATCATTCTTACTGTTGATGTCGCCATCCGCTCTGCAGATCTTTAACACACCTTCATACTGGATGTAACCCCAAACCATGACTTTCCCTCTATTAGACTCTAAGTCTGGTAGAGGGAATAATTAATAATTTAATAATAATAAATAATAAAATCAAGCCTTTATCGTAAAAATGTGTTGATTGAAGAGTCGTAGTGTTCTAATGCCAACACTGAGTGTAAAAATCTCACACGCACACACTTTTTTTCTCTCACATCCTCATATATTTTCTTCCTCACTTTTCTGTTCCCGATCACTTCCAGCGGCGCTGTGCTCTTCTTCCTGTGGACGAAACAAAGAGGGGAGTGACTCCTAAACTTCAAAAGCTCAGAGGTTTTCCCTGCAATTTGCAGAGTCGAGGACTTCCAAGCCGCTGCCACAGGATCTGCGAAGGATCCTCGCCCATCAAATATTGAAGCGATGAGCATTAAAAATGCACGAGGTTAACAATACTGTGTTGTTTCTCTGATCCTTCTCCCACTGATCATCTTTAAAGGGCCCAGAGAAGCAGTGGCTCAAAAAAAAAAGAAAAAAGAATTACATAAATTACATAATTTATGTCTGACGAAAACAATTTAGTTTACATCCATTTTTTTTTTTTGGACTATGTTGAGTGTAATATTGGAGGATATTTCTTGACTTCCATATATGTGAGACTTCATCCACTTTTCTCAGTTACCCGTGATTACCAGTTCACACTGCAGCTATAATTATACACCTTTGGCTCGGTGCATATTTAGAAGTGACACTTCATTACATTCTCCTGAAAGGGTTATTGCTGCATTGAAGGTAGTTTATTACAGTTGAACAGGATCGGGCCTCCCCTCGCTCTCGTACTGTATATAATCGCTGAGGTGAGTGACAGATGTGCATTTGAAGTGCAAATGTAGCCCTCGCTGCTCATACCTCTCTCATCGCGGCCTCGCTCCCATGTCCCCACCTCTGGCTCTCTTTTCAACTCCCCAAGTCCATTTCCTCTTCCTTTATTCCTTTTTCTCTCCGTCTCCCTCGCTGTGTCACAAAAGTTGAGAATAAAGCGCCTAATGAAGACCGGGGAGACTTCATAATGGCGCGTCACCGTAGAGGTCCGCAGGCACGCGGAAGTAAAGACGGAACAACGAGAGAAGGCTTCATTATTATGGTGATAAGTCAGCGTAGGAAAGACGGGTTTTTTTTGTCAGAGCTGAGAAAATATTTGATGTTTTTTGATGTAAAACAACCAGAGGAGTGGGGGGGGGGGGTATACAAATTTCAAGAGGCAGGATTGGTGACCTCCCACCGAACACAGACCCACGTCCCTCTGAAGCGGCAGAAACGCTCCCACATGCTCCCGTGATTTGTCTCATGGCTGCCTGTGTTTTGACAGGCGGCAGGCCTGAGAGGAATCCGTCCAGCGGAGGCGGATGGGGATCCAGAGGTCAGAGGTCAGAGGGCCCCGCCGTCGTCGTCCTCGCTGTCAGCGGCACGACGTCACGGTGGAGATCTGGCGTACATTTCTACAGCTCCTGCTACAAGAGGGATGAGTCTGTGTGTGTGTGTGTGTGTGTGTGCTACAGCACCGTTTCAAACAACACCCTAAATATTCCTGGATGTCCCTCAAGGGGGGGGGGGGGGGGGGCGCACTGTGACGGTAAAAGAACTGATGATCGGTGGCACCGCGATCATGGAAGTGCTTCTGGGGGGGAAATTAAAAATTCAACATGTTGACACGTTGCATTTTTCTTAGTGGAAAGCGAAGACGGGCCTTTGTGTTTGTTTTGTAAGGAAGGTAAAATCGGTGAAAACGCTTGACTTTCATCTGCTTTTAATCGCAGTGCCTTTTTGTGGTTACCTCATGTTCTCTGGACATTTTTTTTTTTTCCTGGCTCTGAACTCTCTGCTGGTGTGAATATGTGAGTGTGTGTGTGTGATGGGTGCAAAATGTCTTTATCACCCATCATCATGTCTCAGAGGAGGAGACGGTGGATGTCGAGGACCGGCGGATCAGTTAATCAAGTGTTAATCCATTAAAAAAAAAAAAAAATATTATTATCCTGCATTGTTCTGCTGATCCCCGTTGACGAAGGCCTGGGAAGTGAAGTGAAGACGGGAAAATTGAAACTTCTCGAAAACGCTCCAACCTTCTCCATGGTAACGGGGGAGAAAAACTGAACTTTCTGAAACGCTGCTGGTAAATAGTTCTCCCGCACACTGTGGGAGAAAACATCGTTATTGTCCATTGATGGACAATAACAACGTTTTCTCCCACAGTGTTGTGACTCCCCAGCCCATTTTCAATTTTCACAATTCTGACAGTTGTCAAGCCTTAACATTTCATTTTCTATCCACAAATCTGATTCTAATATCTTGAGGAACTCAATAACTTGGCTCCGTCTTCATCCTTCTTGCCACCCATCACTGCCACAAATTGTCAACTTTTTTCTCAAACACTTGAATTTTCTTGTATTTTTCTTTGATCGCCACCTTCAGTTGTCACACTTCAACTGTTGAATCCAGTTTTCCTATTTGTTTTGCCACTGCACATATTTTTTTCCCCTCCATGTCTTCTGCTCACGTCTTCATGAAAATACTTCCTCAATCAAAGATTTCACGTGTTTCAAAACATTGCGACTCAAAACTACGGTGCCCAACAACACAACACACCAACAAAAGCCACAATGTAAAGGCACAGCGGTCGGAGAGCAGTCGCTGTTTCCGGGGGACCACATTTTCTGACGGACTTGGGACCAGAGGGGACAACAGTTTCTGACATAAAGGAGAGTTTAATGAGACGTAAGTAAAGTACTGTTGCGTGATTAATGTCATTATGTGTTTTCAGACATCAGCAATGTTGATCACTGTGTTGAAATTGTCATAACGTTGTGTGTGTGCTCTTTCGTCCATCATTTGGTTCCGCTTTGTTTCCATCAGAAAATATGGTCCCCCGGAAACAAAGCCTGTTCTTCCGGACGGAGTACTGGGAGAATTTAATGAAGCGTAACTAAATTGATTTGAATTGAAATATTTTAATTGTCACTGTTAGAGTAATTATTATTATTATTATTATTATTATTATTATTATTATTATTATTGCAACAGTCCATATTAAAAGTCTTTGATTCCAACATAATGATTTAAATAATTATTCAGGAGCAATGCTCTTTCACTTTACATTATAACCAAATAATTCAACTATATTACTCTCATTGACCATCAACATTGCTGATATCTGAAGACACATAACGACATTAATCATGCAATAGTACTAGTACTAGTACTTTATTGTCAATGAAAGTAATATAGTTGAATTATTGGGTAAGAACAGGCTTTGTTTCCGGGGGACCATATTTTCTGACGGACACAAAGCAGAACCAAATGATGGACGAAAGAGCACACACACAACGTTATGACAGTTTCAACACAGTGATCAACATTGCTGATATCTGAAAACACATAATGACATTAATCACGCAGCAGTACTTTACTTACGTCTCGTCAAACTCTCCTTAATGTCAGAAACTGTTGTCCCCTCCGGTCCCAAGTCCGTCAGAAAATATGGTCCCCCGGAAACAGCGACTGCTCTCCGACCGCTGCGCCTTTACATTGTGGCTTTTGTTGGTGTGTTGTGTTGTTGGCCCTTCTGGGCCACCGTACAAAACTGTGCTTTACTAATATTTTGCAGTTCTGAGGTTTTCACAACATGTGATCCAATGAGGGGGCGGAGTTTCAGAACTAGTGAAGAACTCTGCACCGCACCTGGACTTGGAAGAAACTGATCGATGAACCAAAATGATAAGAAGTCAGTGGACATTTATTATGAAAAGCGGGTAATAAATCACAAACACTGTGGAGAACAAAAAAAAAAAAGCTCCATGGCTTTCATCACAAATAATAATAATTAAAAAAAAAATCAACATTTTAGTATTCTGCACATGCAGTATATTGCATGAATTATTTTGTAATTATTTATTACAAGCAGGTTGCTGTACTGTGTTCATGTGATGATGGTTGTGGCTTCATGTGACAGAAGCAGAGCGAGGCAGGGGGTGGAGGTGGGGAGTGGGGTGGAGTGAGGGTGGTTAGCTGGTGGTGGGGGGGGGGGGGGGGGTGTTATCTGCCCCTCTTCCTAATTAACAGCTTCTCAGGCATCAGTGCAGATTGAATCTCTTGACTCCTCCATTATCAATTTCCCGCCGTGTCTCACATGGACTGACCGTCAGCTGTGAAAATTACAGCAAAAAGCTTTTTACCCAACAAAGACTGTAAAACGATCACTACTGATCCCGTGATCTGGATTATCAGTGGAATGACTCATTTCTGACTTTACTCCGTCCTCCTGACCTGAATTATGAAAAATGTTAATTTGCATCATTGCCTTTATCACCTTCTACTTCCTTCCAGGAACTTAGAGTCACCAAAATAGTGCATGAACTGAACTTACCGACTAAATCAGTAATTTGATCAGAGTGCTGGTGTTCTGCTTGCCTCAAAGCAAGAAGGTCAAAGGTGTGGAGTTTGTATGTTCTGCACTTTCTTCCCTCAATAAGACCTTTGTGGGATGATTTATCCTAGGATTGGACCAATCTTTGTCTGCAATGGATGGAATTATGAGTACTAATAATCAGTACAGTAATAATAAGTACTCCTTAAATGAAATAACTAGAAACTGCAATCAAGGGTTTTTTTTTTCTTCACACACAACCCAAACCTCAAAAATAATCTCTTTTAATCACAAAAATCTTTGAGAGAATTTTGCTGTAGCGACAAGACAGAAACAAATCTAACAACACAGACGTGAATGTGCTGACATGACAAGTTCATCAGAGCTTAAATGGAAGTTTAACAGTGTCAGACCACATTGAACCGCTTCTCTCTCCCTCTCTTTTTCTCGCAGACCTGATCAGATCCACTTTTTGAAAGCGATTTTCTCGCAGCAACAGAAGCTTCATTAGTTCTTCAAGGGATCTTGAAGCGTCCCCCCCCCCCCCCACCCCCCACCCCCCCCCGAACTGCCTGTTGATGGAGCCATCTGGGAGATGGGCGGCTTGGCTCCTCTGAGATCGTCTGTCAAGCTTTTCGCGCTGCCTCTCGCGTTTGGCTTAATCTCTGTGGGGTTCTCTATACAACCAGGTTGCTTTTTGTTCATCATCATCATCTATTTTTTTTTTCTTTCTTATTTTGGCCCACATGACCGATTAAAGCAGCTCTGAATAGCGAATGGAAAACAGTGACTCAGCACAGGAATACGTCTCATACTCACCAATGTATATGAATACGCTGCGCGAAGCTTCGCTGTGAACTTCTTGAAACTGCTGTGAAATGACTAAAGTTCGGACAGTTGTTTGATTTGCCCTGCCGCTTTCTTGCTTCGCTAAAAATCTCCCAACAATAATATAATTTATCCGAGCCAAAAAGCAGGAAGTGCAATAATGATCGTTGACGACGAGACACAGCAGGAAGCAATCCAGCGGCCGACGCGTCCACAACTCACCTTCACCAGAAGAGAGCGACGTCGGGAAGGAGAGAAAGTGGAAACGGGTGCCGACGTTCTCCAATGTTAATACGCGAACGAGGTCCAGGTGTACAGGAGACAGGCAGAAGAGGCACCATCTGCTTCCCCAGACGAGGCATGCCAAATATGAAATATTCATTATGATTCATAGAGGCTCACAAACATACCGTGCACACTGTGTTTGAGTCCGGCCCGAGGCTGTGGCCATCCATATGCAATAAGCTGGGAGCTCGACCCGACTGTCAGCGGGTTGGGGGGCCCCACATAAATGACTATCTGGGTTTGAGTGTGGCGGTTGTCACGGCTGTGTGACTAATTCCTTTGTGTCAGCTCTGGTTAGGACCGTTTAGTCTCTTTGTCGGAGAGGCAGTGTTGAAAAAGGCACCGTCGTTCTGTGGAAAGTGTAACATGCCTCTTTTTTTTTTTCTTCCCCCCAATTAAGAAAAATAAATAAATCATGTACTTCCCTGGAAAGAAACAGCTGTTTTTAACTTCCCTGAATGTCTCATAAAAAATAAAATAAAGTTGTGATGTGATGCCGAGAGCCACTTCCCTCATCCCCACAAAATAAAAAAAATGAAAATGGAGCAATGTTCTCTTTACGTCCAAGAGCCTTTGTAAACAACAACAGAAAGCAGGACGACAATAAGAAACGATGCACAATGGAGGTCCACATCTGGTCTGAGTGATTGAGCTGGATGCAGAAAAAAGAAAAAGAAAAAAAAGAACAGAAAAATGAGTCTTGCTCTTAGTAGGTAATCACAGTCCCTGTATGTTTCTACTAACACTCGATGTCCCCATTTCCCCCTCCTATCAGCTCCGCGGAGTCGTTTGTCCGCACCTGTCAGCCGTCAGTCAGAGCGCTCAGCACATTGACACCGTTTCTACTTGTTTTTCCTTTTTCTCGGCCAAGTTCAGATTCACGTCACGGTTCAATTCCAGGCTCAGGGGTTGTTCCGTGTAAAGGGGCAGATCTGAGCGAGATGGAGTGATATATATAGAAGATGGATGGACGGAAGGTACATGACGAGTGAGCACTGTTAGTAATGTGATATGACTGAAAGCCCAAGGAAATATTTGCCGATGATACCCTCAGTCTTATCTAAACCCTTCTAACAGATCATTTTGTTATTTTGTAATCAGACTACCGACGATAAGCCAGGCTACCTCGCTGCAGTGTATTTCTTATTCAGCTTCTTGTATTTCTCCCAGCATTATGGAAATGGACTAAAACCCCAGAGAAACCATTTAAAAAGAAACAACTCTGCACACACACACGCACACACACACATAGTGCTTGATCCCACATAAGCTCCCATGTACTGTGTGCTTCCATGCTAATTACCACATATCTGCGACTTCTGTTTTCTTTGTGCAGGAGTCATGACGGCGACCCTCCTTCAGCTCGACCTGCAGGAACGTCTCAGGGGCCGCGGCGCCGCATCCTTCCGCTCCGCGAGTCACGATGCAAAGCCACCCGTCGAACGCCAAGAAGCAGCGCATTAAGGGAAGTAAACACGCTTTATTTCAATCTTCAGCGTCCCAGTGTTAACGCATCATGGAGTAACAATTCACTGTAATGCCATTACTTTCAGGAGCGAGTAACTACCTACTTAGATATCTTCGTCGTTGAGATAAATAGCGTTCGCTCCAGTGGTTGCTGTTTTCCTACAAACTGTTAACACGTCAACTCTCGTTTATACTATTATAAACAAGATACAATATAGAAACAATAATGTTTGCGATTGTTTCTACTTTTTCGTTTCAGAAAAATGTTGCCGTTTACATGGGAACGTTTTGAAAACGATGTCCATTCGCTGAAAACGATGCCGTTTTCACATCCAACTGCCACGAGTGGGAGCTGTTGTTTGTTTTCGTGTAGCGAACAGCAGATTATAAATATGATCAATGTTGATAACGCCAGACGACAAAGTCAGATTGCCGTTCCAGGTGACTCTCAACTATAAAACTTACCAAGTCCCAGGAGAAAAGTGGAGTTTTCAGTGGCTCCGAGTGCCGTTGTTGTCAAAGCCGACACACAAACCAAACCAAAATCATCGTCTCACTTCAAACCGTGGTGCAAATGACGCTCCAGACTTACTGGATGTACAAGGGGGTCACTGCTAATTAGCATTATAGCAGCAAAGCATTCACACGCTTTAGCTTAGCTTTAAATAATCTCAGTTCTTTGAGTTTAAAGAGCATCTTCCGCCCTCGTCATTAGGCTGACCCGCACGGTGGCGACGGCTCCGCCGATGTGTCACTGCAAAAAAAAAAAAAAAGTCACAATAATCATGATCAGGCACATTCACACATGAATCGCTTGTTCAACCACTGAGAGCTAAAGGCCACTTTGGAGGGGCTCTGACACTGCAGCCCTGAGCAGCGAATAACCAATGGCTTTTTAGTTTTGCATAAATTGCTTTCTTTCAATAACCTGAAGGTGATATTATCCCAAAGCCTTTTGATTGTCATCTTCTTTGAAAAAGCGTGTGCTCCTATAATCACTGGTTCGTTTCTCATTGACGCCTGTAAGCCGTCACCCCACTATATGAAAAAAAAACCCTCCGTCTTCCCCCTTGAAGTGTTGGGTCACTATCCTATCTGGTAATTGCCAAAATTATGGCCCCATTACTGCTCTGGACTCGCACAGAGGCGCCGGCTGCCAAACTCCTCTAATGCCTAATGAATAATACATCCTGTGGGAGGGAGCGGAGCAGGGCTGGTTGGAGTTTGCACGTCTGGTTGTGTTAAAGAAATCATTAAGTCTCCTGCTGTCATCCGCATTCAACAAGTGTTATGAAGCGATGGTGAACCAACGGAGCACGAGAGAAAAGACAGAAAAGACAGAAAAGACAGAAAAGAGAGAAAAGAGAGAAAAGAGAGAAAAGAGAGAAAAGAGAGAAAAGTGACATTTTATGGGGAGTCCAGTCAGCTAATGCACATTTTTTTTTTTCTTTCTGTATGATTGGTGTGAGACATGCTAGGATCATCCGCCCATTGACCGCATGTCCCTCATTCAAATTCAGCAAAGCTGGCAGGAAGGCGTGATAATACAGAGCGGCAGTGACATAACGGAGCAGAAACCGGCTGCGATCTGCTGCGGGCGCATCGTCAGTTTGACCATTTAGATTCTGCTGAGTTGCACTGGCCAAGAGTTTGAGACAAAAAAAAAAAAAGTTATTAATTGGTTGTTGGTCTTTCAGGCTGAAGGTGAAACAAACATTTCATATGGAGTTAAGATACAAGACGGGGTACCGCTGGGGTAGGAACCAGCGGGATGGAGGGACATTTGGTAAATGAGCGTTTCAAATTTAAGAAACCTGAAAAACTGAACAAAGTGTACAGAATGCAAAATGTGGTGGGGGTTTTTTGTTTGGTCGCTAACTGTTTTGTTACCGCATTTCAGTATCACACCACCAAAGAAAAGATATAATAAGAGGAAATATTCAGTGTTCTTTCCTAGTGTCCTATTGCAAAGGTTTATGTTGATAACAAAATACCATTAAGTGCTTCAAAAATACATATTGGACTAATATATTGCAGATAACGTTGTTGCACTCGTTTAACAGCACTGGCCGGTGTGCACAGCAGCACGTGGTGTTACACAACACATGGAGGTACATTACATTCACAGATGACTGCTCAGTGTTATGGACTTCCTTCAGCAAATGAATAGCGTGTGTCACATGCATTGAAATAATCTGGCTGGTGATCAATATTTGGGTATTTTGTTAAGACTGTGTTTGCCAGTTAGAACTGCTCAGATCGATAGCAATTCTGCACGGCACTTTTACATCTTGTTTCCCTCGATGACAGATAATGATTCCTGCTAATCTCCTTTTATTGGCCAATTTCTTCCTGTGTTGCTAACAAACACACACACACACACACACACACATAAGCAGGACACCATACCTCGTGTAGCACACTGAGTTCGTCATATTGAATGATGATTAGCCCCTTTGTTTAATATTTAATGATTTGTGTTATCTGATGGATTTGCACCTAACAACAACGAGCCATGGAGCTGCATTAATGCGCCTCTCAGAGGATCAGGGGACGATAATAAAATGGGAAAATGTAAAAAAAAAAAAAAAGTCACTTGCACATCCAGCGTATTGAACTGATGCATCTTTGTTTATGATCATTATGCGATTTGTCACATTATGTTACCGACAACATCTGACTGACGTCAGTGTGTTTCTCTCTGCAGGTACTGGTCCTCTGAAGGATTCCTCACGCTTCACACCGATCTATTGTCCGTTCTGTTGGAGCCATTTTAGATAGGCTTGGGGGATGAACATAAAGTGGCCTGCTTCACAAAGGTGATCGGGTGGTAACGGTCGGTGACAGTCAGTAACTAACCGCGTAGTTTAACATTAGCAAACCAGAACAACTGTCACAAAGTGTTACTCTGACAAAACCAAAGCCTCGACTGCTGGCTGTGCTGCTGTTTACTGCTGACCAGTGTGTTCAGCCTCGCAGCTGAATGTGAAAACTGGGTTGTTGTTCTCAGAGTTTTGCCTGGGACCAAATTCAATTTGCCAGACCTTTGACATGGTTCTCAGTATAGCATTAATTTGTTGATTCAGAAAATATTGCATTTGACCTCATGCTGCTGCGGGTTTAATAAGCTCTTGTATAGTTTTGCATTTTCACAGCATCACATGCTTCCTCCTGTAGTATTGGCACATTGGATGTTGAGGTTTCATCACAATGGAGTTGAGCAGTGTTCCCCACTATTACACAGTAACACACACACACACACACACACACACACACACACACACACACACACACACACACACACACACACACACACACACACACACACACACACACACACACACACACACACACACACACACACACACACACACACACACACACACACACAATACCAGCAGTCACTGAGCTGCCATGTCAGGGACTTCCACTTCATTGGTGTCCAGTGTCTTGTCCAAGGTCACATTGACACATGGGCAGTCTCAGGAGAAGGATGACAACACTTTGTGATATTAAAAATGAAGCACTCCACTATCCGAGCCAGAGCTTCCCTCCACGTGTGTCCTTATTGCCTGATCCATTTTCCAATATCTTTTTTTTTTTTTTTCCCAGCGAAAGACCATGAGCCGTGAGATTCCCTGACCTGCAGTGGTGTCCCGGTGGAGACGTGGGGATTAAGACGGTTGGAGTGAGGTCAGGGCAGGTCAAGTAATCTGGCGGGTCAGAGAGTCAGTGTGACAGCAGCGTGTTACAGCATCCAGGCTGCAATGAGACGGATCCAATGATGTTCCTTGACACAAACCTCTCTTTCCCCTCATATTGGCCACTTCATGTGGAACTTAAGTGGTAGAATATACACTTTTTTAATATAGTTTGAAACTGTGATCTCAACAACTATGTACAGCTCAAGCTGAGTTTGAGTGCTGGGTTTAAATATAATTTCCATTTCAAAATGTTTGTCATATGGAAACAAATGATGGCCTATAGTCAGTCTGAGCTTCATAAGGTGACTTTGTGATCTTTAAAAGCAACATTTTGCAGCTTTTAGCACTACGTTGGCGGAATATTTATGGACTTTCATAAAGCATTAAGAACTACCACTCCATGATATATGAATAAAATCATTTTTCGCTGGAAACCTCCAGTCTTCGGAATGCAGTTGATTTCAGCTGTTATTAATGACCCCCATCCTGTGAATTCTCTCCAGCCTCACAGCTGGAGGTCCTTCAAAATATGGCAATATGCAGCTTTGAGATTTTTTTTTGTTTGTTTGTTTGCATAGCCAGCAACAGCTTTCACGTTGAAACAGACTGAGTTTGGTGACATTTTGACAAACTGTGACAGTGGAAACTCGATCACCATGCTGAGACTCAAAATTCAAAAATGCTGTAGCAGGTGGAAGTTGTCGTCAAGCTGCAGCATTTCACATTGATCTTGATTCAATGGAGGCCTTGTAAATAGCCAATCACGTATTAATTGCATCTCAATGTTTGTATCAAACATTGAGATGTGTGTTTTAGTGGCTGAATGAATCGATGACCAGTCTTATATATGTATGTTTACGCTCCAAAATCACGTTTTTTTACTTGGCTTCTTTATTGCTAATTCAACAATTAACCATCATTGAGCCAATCCCAGCTGCCTTACATGTTTATATAGAACTCTAAAAAATGAAATATAGCAATTTCAAATCCACTGGCCCAAGCGACTCCCTCTCATCCGTTTCGTGCATCACATCCATTAGCCTTTGTGGTTTTCTACATGGAGGCTGTTGTCTGATGTGTCTGCTGCAGCCATGTGAGCAATCAGACGCCATGAACTGGAAGGAACTTTCTCAGGTGCACCGGGCAACACCAAGTGTTTTAATGTGACAATGAAACACGATTCAAATTCATTTTTTGCATGTGTTTTTTTATGGCAATCAATGAATTGAAATGAATTCGATGAAGTCCTTGACTTATTCGAAATGCATCTATTTTGTGTGTATGTAATGCATATATATATATATATATATATATATATATATATATATATGCTGCACAACGATTGTAATTGTGTTCATTTCAGAGTAAAAATGAGGCAATAAAGTCTTCACAGATATGTTTTCAATGTCTGATGCTTGTGTTTGCCCAGTCGGAGTAACCTATATCCACTCTCCTCTGTCAGCGGTGACACACCACAGGATCATTTATAATTCAGCGAGGAGACCAAGCCGATCCAGAGGAGGCACATAGATGGCTTTCCCCCCAGAATTCACCGGGACAGGGAAACGATAACCAGCCTCTCTCAGCCTCATGCAGTGTGCCAGCGTGTAAACACGCCGCTGATGACATGTTCCACAGGAGGACCAGCATTAACAGCATTACTACTTTCAGGCAGCAGCTGCAGGCTGGTGTGTCTCACGGCAGCGCAAACACGCGGCTGATGGCAGAAATAATAGGGTTTCTTTGTCTCTGAGTCAAGCCGCTTTCTTCCTCTCCCGGCTTTCCTAATTGGTGGGAGCTGGGAAATGCAGCATCATCTAATGAACTCCCATCAACTTAATTGGATGCAAAATATTTACCCGCTTCTAACGCGGCAGCTGAACGGGCACGTTCAGATAAACACAACCGGGAGCGCGGAAATGCAAACCTGCACAATGACACGCTTGGCTTTAACAGAGCGGCTCAGAAGGTCATTTATATTGGTGACACTGTGGCTTTGCAGATGATACTGTGTATTCCCGCCGGAAAGGAAGCTGCGCCTCTGTCTGAGGCCATAATTGGGGGGGCGTACGCATTTGAAGCAGCAGCCACAGGCTTCAGCCTCCTTCAGTTGGCCATCTCACCAAACGATCTGTCAAAGCCATATCGATCAAAGTGTTTCACAGCCATTTTTCAGCTGAAGTGAAAGCGAGATGATAGCATGAAACTCCAGAGAAGTATTCGCTCTGGGAAAGCTGCAGGCCAAAAGGTCTGGATATATATTTATTTTTTTTAAAAGCACACACAATGCTCATATTTATGTGGACAACGTGCAGAAGGAGCATCTGGATTGTTTCCCCTGATGCATAGAATTTTCTAAATAAGAGAGTCGATGCTGTTACACAACAAGTCCCGAAGAGAAGATGTCAAAGATCACGACACACAGGAGCTGTTTGCAAGAAAGTAGCCGAGGGCAGAAAAAACAACAACAAAAAAACAAAGAAACAACCTGGTTTCTCATTGCACATATGAAAATAAAAACTATACCTAAATTAAACATGTCTTTGTACCCAGCTTGGTGAAACTGTAAGGTTTATCCTCCAAATATATGACATTTCCTCGCCAGGCGTCCATCTGAGGTGTACCTTGACTAATGGTGACAGTAAAATCAGTTTATCCACTTATGGCATGGTGTGATTTGATCGGTGGAGAAGTCACAATGCCGTGTTTAATAATGTTTCCAGGAGAGTCTAAATCAACATGTCATTTTAGCCAATAACAGCTGTCATGTCTTGGAATTTGATCAGAAATGTCGGAGCACTAAAGCTTTAAAGTGATCTGGTGGGGGTCTCACAGTAATAAGATTAAAGCGAGGACTCAATGTCTCATTGTGTATTGATATGGCTTGAATATTCAAGACTTCTGCAGGTGATGCTGATTACAAATGAGAATAAGTGACATGTTTTTTGTTTTTCCTGACGTCACATACCAACAGGGATCGAATCCAAAGTCAAATCCAAAGACCCTCATTTAGATTCTCCTGTTTGTGCACGGTGTCGCTCACGTTATTGTCATTAATCGGAGCAAAAACTACCATAAAACTCACGTCACCTGCAGCATGATTTGCCTGATGTGGAACCCATTATGGAGGATCTTGGTAAATTAGACCCAACATGTTAATCTTACCAGATCATTTAAAAAAATAATAAGCAGTTGTGCATTTTATTGCTCAAGGATTTGAACGGTCAGAGACAATAACGTGTAATAATGTGACGATGACTATGTGAGGAGGGATCATCATGTGAGAATTTTTGAAGTGTAAATGCTGCCAGTATCTCCAGCTTTGACTTTTATTTTATTTTATTTTTTATTTTTTTCTTCTCTCAGCTCTACTTTGACAGCAGAGGAACCTGAGCTGGAGCTTCAGCACAGAAACGATCGAAGTGACTCTGACAGAAGGTTCACGAGCTGTGCGCAGATGGTGGGAGTCACAAAAAGACTGCTCAGCCTCAACTTTCTTTCCTAAAGTTAACAGTGACTCGGCAGAAAACAGCCGGGAGACGCTTGATTGAGCATTGAGTTAATCATATCGCAGGGAACGTGTCGTCGTCGCTCTGGAAAGTGAAACGATCGCACGCTTTGGGTCTGATGTTTAACTGGATCATCGCTGAGAGATCTGATCTCAGTAATATGCTCCAGTCCAACTATTTCCCTCTTTGTACTTTGTCTTGTCAGACTATAGTCACTCTTTCATAGATACTCGTAGTTCTCTTCATGACATTTTGTCTTTTTCCGGCCAATCGCTGAGTTGCAGCCACGTGACTGACTGATTGCTCTGCACGTAACACATAGTTGAATATTTGAACCTAATGATGTAGTTGGTGAGTTTGTATTTTCATCGACAGCTGCTCAGTGACCTGGTGTTCACCACTCTCATTTCACAGGAAGGAGACTTTGCTTCTCTGGCAGGAAATGACGACGACACGTTTTTGGACATTGATGCAGCGTGAATGCAATATTAAAATGTTAAAATACTGAGAAAACAGTCAAAGTGTAGCAGGTTGTGATCTATTCATAAAGACCAACTTCTACCCTCAGCTAGAAGCCTGGACAACGATTTCATTGAAAATGGATCCCAACAAATGTCAACAAAGTTCAGGAACTAAAACTTTTACTGAGCAGTGAAACTATACCGTGAAGTTAACAGACCTTCGCTCTCGACACGTGGCAGCCCTGCTCTTCTTGGATTTCAAACTACAAATATACCTGTTTTCTTCTGGTCAAGTAGCTTCAGTCATTGTGGCGGGAAATTGATTTTTACCCCCCCAATGACAAAAAATTATTCTGCAGAAGGGATGCATGACAGAGGGGGGTAAATCCCACCCATGCCCCGAGGCGAATCACTTCCTGTGGCTTCCCCCCACGATCCACAGCCACACTTGTTAGGTTAATTGGTGACTCTAAATTGGCTAGTAGATGTGAGTGTGTGTGTGTGTGTGTGAGATTGCTGGTGGGTTCTGAAGCCTAAACCCCATCGGAGCAACAACCTCCATCAAACAACAAGATTTCCCTTCTACTTAATTCAGTTTAATTAATAACACAGTCGTCTCAAGGCGCTTATATAAAGAAAAATGCAACAATTTCACATGAGCAAACACAGGTGATGGCGGAAAGGAAAAAAACTCCCTTTTAACAGGGAGCTTTTAAATCTCTGAAGAACCAGGTTCAAGTGGAGACTTTTTTTTTTTGCTGTGGATGAAGGACGAGACAGGGACAGAGAGCAACAAGCAACAGGACAATTGTGGCGAGAAGGCAAACGAATCCACCAGATCACAAACTATCAGTTCCATTGTCAGAGATCCTGCAGGAAGGTGGACAGAGAGGACGTAGAAAACATAGACCACAGGCACGTTAGTGTCATTTAATAGTGAAATGACTGTGAGGAAAAGTGAGAAAAGTCTGAACCTAAAGCAGCTTAACTAGAAAATGTCCAAGATCACCTGAAACAGCTTTCATTTGCATATTTTAACATCATTTTTTATTGGTTGTTGACAAAGTATACATCCACCCCGAAAAAAAAAAAAACAGGTTGTTTTCTTTAGTTGACTGTGAATTTTATTGGATAGTTTTCACAATGGGAAAAAAAAATCGAAATAAAAGCACTTTCAAAGCTATTAAATCTCAGAAAATGCGCGAGGGTAATCCAAATAGAATTGAGAAACGCTTCTGGCGTTGTCTGAAGGTCTGGAAGCTGACGGATTCTTCAAAGGCTGCGATGTTTGCATTAAACCGATCAATAGTATCGACCCTTTGAGTCACAACCAAACTTTGCTTGCTGTTAATTACTGTGCCTGCCTTATCTTTCATTCCCCCCTTCTGTCTGTTGACTTTGAGCATCATTTCACCACACAGTGTTCTAAAAATCCTTCTGGGTCCATTAACTTCTTAATAACGGCACAAGGTGCGGGAATTAAATCCAGCTTATATGGTCTTATGACCTTTAGAGCTTCCACTTGGTGCAGTTTCATGTGAGGGGGGGACGTGAGACACGACGACGCCTCAAAAAGATTTAAGCAATTTGCACATGACCAGATGTGTGATTGCCTCCGTCTTAACGGAGCGGCTGCCGAGGTGTCGCGTGTCGGAACAATTGATGGGAGACACGCGGTGCAATAGGTCCGCCCTGCCTGTCCACGCTGGTGCGCCATCTCCGGGGAGATTCATCCACACGACACAGGAGTCGTCGCCCCCAGCCAGAGCCCAAGAAATGGAAAAGCCTGGCGAGAGCGAATGAATCCAACACATCCAGCAGAGGAAGGATTCGAATTCCCCGGCACCGTAAATCTTCCCTTTATTGTAGGTTTTTCAGATTTTTTTATGGAAATATTTATTTAAAAAAAAAAAAAACTGGATCAGTCCAATTATAATGTAATGGAAGGTTTGAAATAAATCATGGAATATCTCATTTTGTGTTGTTTCATGGGTCAAAGAGAAGCTTAAACTTCATCCTCATCTGAATGCAGTGACGACTCCTGCTTGTTTTCTGTTTGTTGTTTTCTCTACATTGCACTTGAAACGGAATTCATGGAGAGTTAAGTGCTGCAGGACGTCCTCTGTGTCCACACACCACCAGGAAAAAGCACATGCAGGCATTTGTCTGGAACTGGAGTGTGTGCATGAGTGTGCATGAGTGTGCCGTAGCTGCGGCGGCGGTCTTGAGTTTCCCGTGGAGAAAATTAGTGACGTGAGGAGATGCATGTGACAACACGTCCACTTCATCAAGCGTCACAGCTGCTCGGTGCTCACCGGAGCAGCTTTGTGGCTTTTCGTGTTTATTTCACTTCCACTTTAACAATTAGATTCTCAAAACCACTTGTTTGATTTCCACTCATCAAGATTCTAGATAAACTGTGGACGGTCATCGAAACTCCATCACATGAAGTTTTTGCTCAGCGAAAATGGGAAATACCACAGAGTTCTGCATTAAAACCAAAGTGAACTTTACCTCTTCACTTTTAAAGGTGCCACATTATGTAAATGTCACTTTCTTCTGGTTTTCCAACAGCATCATGTGTCCCCATGAGCTGTGAATGACGCCCCAGACGTGAAGAAAGTCTGTCGTCTTCCTCACTTCTTACTCCACCTTTTAGCGAGTGTGCATACAGGCAAACCTGAGATTTTTCCCTTCGTGAAATCCTTCGGCGTGGTTTGAGCCATCCAGCCATCATTTGGACGGTCAATTTTTGGAAAAGACAGCCGAAGAAATGGCAGACGTGTTGCTCAAAGCCGTCTAAAACATGTGTATAATGGTCATCACTACTTGTCTAATTTTGCTTAAATTCATATTTTTTTCACCAAAATATAGCGAATAATTGGCTCGAGTAAACAACTCGCAACTGACTTCAGGTTTGTGTTACGCCCAGAAAGTAAAGAGCAACATGATTGGTCAGTTGATGCTATGTGGTATACACATTTTGAAAGGTGGAATCTGATTGATTCATGATTCTCTGACTCACTCTGAGGCTCTGAAGAATCATATCTGCAGAATCATATCTGTAGAATCCACTCAGGTGGGACTAATTCTATGGACCTATGATCGATCTAATTTTTCACTTCCAAAATGTTGACACATGTTTGGATAACTGCACATCATTCATGCTTTTCATTGAAGAATAAAATATTCTTTGCTGTGAAAATGCTGATTTTGATACAAGTATTGACAATCGTGCTCCTTCCATCACCAGTTTATGTGTGACTGTGACATAATGAGGCCTTGGGACTCAAACAAATACGCATTTAATATTCAATTGAAAACTAATGCGAGGATAATAGAAACTATTTCAGAGTCCAGAGTCAACAGGTGCTCAGTTTAGGGGTGCAGACAGAAGCAATGTGTCAACCAGAGGGGGCATAAACATGGAGTGACGTTTGGAGTGGGATGAGTCAGGTACAGGTACAGGTACAGGTACAGGTACAGGTACAGGTACAGGTACAGGTACAGGTACAGGTACAGGTACAAGTGAAAACCCTCACCAATGAAAAGAGGCTATTACCTTAAAAGAAATAAAGACCACTTCTTTTATCAAAGCAAGAAAGTACATTTGATGCATCAGCAAAAATGTCCAGTAGAAAAGAAAACATATTCCTGTTAAGAAGCAAAATCTACACGTCACAATCTAGTATTTAGTCATCCAGAATATATCATAATACACTATTTATGGTCTAGATAATTTTTTTTTTCTCCTTGCAAACCCTACCAGAAAACAGACATGGAGGAGGAACGCATCGAATTAACCTCTGATGAAGCACCAGATTGGCGTGTTGGGGAGAAGCTTGACGTGAAGTGTGGTGCTGAATTCACAAAGTTGTCAGACGTGTTTTATATAAGGGAGGACTGCTGCAGGCGGACACAGCTAACTGTAAAAATATCTATATCTTCAACTCAAAAACCTACACTTGCACACACACACACATACTGTTACATAATTTCATCATTCCTGGTTGGTTCAGCTATAATGTCAACACTGACCATTTTATCTTCACCTTTCTTGATATAAAAGACCCAGTTTGAATAGAAGCGACTTTAAATGTGCACTTTCTGAGCACTGGTGTGTCGATGTGTAGTATTTGATGTTCCTGCTGAGTCGGCATGAGAAAGATCTCATGAAGAGGTCCACAGATTCACCAAGTCAAACTGTCAGGTAACTAAAACGTGTGTGGCAGCTTGTGTCAGTGGCAGACGACACCACTGAGACGGATGCGTTAATAGATCTATGCATTATTTAGCATGTTTACTGACTGTATACCAAAGCTGTAGCAAATCCCCTCGGCGAGGGGTCTCTCGCTGTCTTTCTTAATATTTCTACACTTGGACTTGGCTTCCTCTTGCAGTCTCCTCTTCCATCACAAATCACACACAGCCTCGACGTGTTAAAGCCGAACCCCTCAGGACAGATGTCGTTTTTTTTTGTTTTTCGTACGTATTCGGACCGAATCTGGGCTTCTTTGCCCGCCTACACCGAGAGGTGAGCCAACGACCACTTCCAGTAGCTCGAGGCTGCGGCCAATCCATATATATCTCCAACTCGGATGCACGAGCCTGTGTTCTCTGAAGAGACTCAAAAGTGTGTATCTCAGATAAACACACACACACACACACACACTCATGCATACCTCCCCTCCCACACCACACGGTCAATTAATTCTAATTTGAACGGCGGTGGCCTCACCTCCTACACTCGTGCCTCCTGATGGAGAAAGCGTTAGAGCGAGCGAGGAAGTTGAATTCAAGCAAATGCAGAAATGTGCAAGTCAAGTAAGAAAGTGTGTCGATGTGATGGAGACTGGCTGAGTGACAGCTGGCAACGTGGCTCAAAGTTGCCACACACACACAATTGCATTTTGCGGTTGGAATCCTGTAAAAAAAAAAAAACGCGGCGATAAAAACGTCAGTAAAAGGTTTAAAGCAGGAACACCACCTGGTTGGATTGTTATATCTAATATAGTTTGTAAGAGAGGCCGCTGGACAGGGAACAATTCACAGCTGCTTCACAGGAAGATGGAAAATAAGATGGCATGCGGATCAATGCTGGACACGGGATTGATCGGTCACTCTCAGTACGTCTGGACACACAGACCTGTGCGAGGCGAGATGGATGACGTTTCACCCCGACACTATTTTTTGATATTGCAGCTCGTGCCCCCGCACCTCCGAGAAGATTCCAGTCTCCTCAGTCTTAACCCCCGTGCATCATTCTGCACAATGAAGCTCAAGCAAACGACCGCAGGGACAAGAAGGAACGACGCTTCTGCCTTTATTTATTTATTTTTTTTAGGTTAAATGTGTTGCAGAGGAGATTTGAGAATGACGTTAAGCTCAGGGGAGAGCATGAGGGCTGATCTGGTGTTAAAACTGATTCCATGTCAATAAGCCGTTGCTTCTTCAGACAGATAAACTGGTTTACTCTTTCTAAATGTATTTTTTTTGTGGTTTTCCTGCTTTGTCTGATGACAGTGTTGACTTTGAATGAAAACTGTTGAAAGATCCTGCTGAAAGATCACATTTTGATCGCAGACTTGCTTAGAATTTAAATGGGACATTTATATTTGTAATGGGGGAATAAAAACACATGAACATGAAAATCAAGTCACAAACATTTAAGAAAAAAAAGTGTCCGAAAAGTAATGGATGAAAAGAAATTGTAACTTCTTTTGTTTTTTTTGTTTTTTTGTCACAACAAACAAACACAACTTTGCATGTAGAATCACAGATATAAATGCGTGTCAGATTATGGGTTGTGGCTAACCCTCAGCCTATTATGGAGTATTTGGTGTGTCTCCAACATCGTGTAACATCCTTGGAAGCGTTTATGTTGATTAATGTGTAATGCCATTTACCACCTCTGAAAACACTTCCATTGTTTATCGTCTGTTTTTACGATGTTTTGAATGGTGGTGCAAATCCATCCAGCTATTAGTGTGGTTCCAATCACTTCCTCACCTGGCTCCCCACAACTTTTATTTGATGACTTTACTATCAACTTTACTGTTTTCCTTCAAATTATGACTTTATGAAAGTTTGTCTCTCATATTGCATTTGACACATTCACTTTCTGTAATGTTCCGATACATCCGCACGGAAAAGACAATTTCCAGCAGATTTATCAAACAAAATTGAGAAATGGAAATTATATTTCTCTTAAAGCTGTACTTTATTGATAAAACCACACTTTTAGCACAGATTACTTAAAACAACCTGAAACTCTTTCCAGCGGAACTGATCTCTTTGAGGAACACATAAATGCTTTCAAACAAAACTGATTCCTCAAAGTAATGGTAAAAAAAAGAAAAAAGAAAAAGAAAATCATCCGTTGACTTCGGGTCAAACTTCCTCCCTCACATTTTACTATATGTGTTGTGCTTTTTCTCGGTCGTTCGCCGGAGGATGAATGTTCAGTGTCACACGAACTGATTTGGTTGGAAATCCCTCCGAGGGCCTTGAATTGTGGCTGTTTTTCATTTCTCTGGCAGCAAACAAGCTCTTCATCCATATTTCATTGGATGTCGTGATGCTGCATGGATACTTGTCTCACTAAAGTCTCTCTCTTTCTCTTTCTCTCTCTCTTTCTCTCTCTCTCTCTCTCTCTCTCTCTGTGGTTTCAAGTTCCCACACTGATCCTTCACTCATTTGTCCCTCCTAATTAGCCCACTGCGATAAAGAGATGTCTGTACACCCCCCCCCCCCCCCCCCGCCCCGCGCCCCTCAACCATTCCCTCGTGCGTTGCTGATCTCAAATCTTATTTAACAGTCTCACTGGAGCTGCCCACGTTATCGCAGCGGGTCAAAACCAAGAAAAAAAAAACGAAAGCAGATCCCAGTCATGTCACGCATCGGCGGCCCGTCGACCTCGTTAATAAAAACTCACTGGAGCTGATCGATGGCTATTGACTCGTGGCTGTCTGATTTGAAACACCTTGGCTGATCGATGAGCCGGGGTTAATCCTGCGTGGTTAGAGAGCTGGGGGGTGGGGGGGGTGGGGGGGGGGGGGGGGGGGTGAGACAGGGGTGAGAGACAGTCGTAGGTGGAGATGTCTCACTTCAGACTTGGTCACCTGGTAAAGGAGCAAAACTGAGGAGCCTCGTTTGTGCTACCGCTCACTTTTCAGAGTGTGAGCATGCACTGTGTGTGTGTGTGTGTGTGTGTGTGTGTGTGTGTGTGTGTGTGTGTGTGTGTGTGTGTGTGTGTGTGTGTGTGTGTGTGTGTGTGTGTGTGTGTGTGTGTAGGCAAGAAGTCACATCTATGCATGCACACGTCCTCAATAAATATCTCAGTTCAAAAAGACGTCTGTTAATATTTCACTTTTCCAAAACTCAGTGTGCACGTTCACTATGACGCACGCACACACACACACACACACACACACACACACACACACACACACACACACACACACACACACACACACACACACACACACACACACACACACACACACACACACACACACGCATCACGCTCCTGAGGCAGAAATATATGACGAGCAAACAGACAATAAAAACTTGAGCACGACGTCACATTGTTGAGGATGTAACGAATCAGCTCGCATTAGCTCCCCAAGCCCACTGAGGAATACACAGGATGTACACTGAGGCAGAGCGCGCACATACACAGACACTCACACACACACACACACACACACACACACACACACACACACACACACACACACACACGCACACACACACTCGGAGGGTGCTGAGCGGGGAGTATAAAAGGGGCATCCTTCCCACTCAACAAAGAAGTGCTCTCCTCACGCTCACACACTCCTCGATCACGCTCAACCTCTCCACTCAAGGTAAGAATTTCACTTTTTCTTTATGAGAGCCGGTTGGAGATTTTCTGCAACATTAACAAGATTTGTCCATTTTACAGGTTAGGGGTTTAAATGAAACTGGATATTCTTTGAAGAAATGAATTGACTGATTTAAACGCCATTCTTCTTTCTTTTTTGTTGTTGTTGTATAAAAGACAATCCTCCCGACGAGGTGGAGATGAGTAATTCTCTCCTCACTGATGCTCAAGTCAGTTTTGATCTGCAGAAATTGTGCTCAGGAGACCGAGACCCGGCTGGCCGAGGCTGCCGCTCTGCCTCAGGAGGTGCATGTGAACGCTGAATAAGCTGCACAGATCCACGCTCCGCTCGCTGGAGTCGCTCGGTGGCTGAGAACGAGCAGTTGTGCGGCAGATGGCAGACGGTCTCGGCCGTAGTTTTGCTCAGCGCCGTACGACTGCGGAGGAGCCGAGCGCCCGGACTGGACCGCAACTCGGCTTCCTCACCCCCCCACCTCCATGTTCAACTTTCCCCCCCCTGACAAGCTCCTCTCTGCTCTGTGTGTTTTCAGATGACTGCGGGGCTGTGTGTGTGCGTGCTGCTGGCCGTCTTGTGTGCGAGCTGTCTGGGGCTGCCCCTGGCCTCCCTGCCCCGGGACGAGGGCCAGCGCTCCGCCTCGCCCCCTTCTCAAGGTACGCCTGTCCCCCGCCGGACATCTTTACCCCCCCCCCCCATCCCCTCACCCCGGACACATCCCGTCGAGAGTAAAGTTTTCATGCCTGTACTCCTCTGTGTGTTGGTCTAGCTCTCCTGGAGGCTGACACCCACACCCTGGGGGAGCCCCACCTCCGGCACAGCCGCTCTGCCCCCCAGCTGAGAGCCCTTCCTCTGGCTGAGGAAGACGCCGACTCCCGGGCCAACCTCAGTGAGCTGCTCGCGAGACTCTTGTCCTCCAGGAAAGGTGTGAGATTTGTGTGTTTGGTGTGCTGCCTCCGGGCGTCCTCCCCCCCTCTCGGCCTCCGGTGTGCATGTGAGCATCAACATTTACAGAATTGGTTCGTTTTCACAGACAAGAGCTTTTTTCCTGCCATCCTCCTCCTCCTCCTCCTCCTCCTCCTCCTCCTCCTCCTCCTCCTCCTCCTCCCAAGTCCAGCTAATTACTGGAAAAAGTGCACAACCATGGCTTTGTAAAAATGAATTAGCGGGTTTGAAAAGCTTTTGTGGTTTGGAAGAGCGCTAGTTAGTGTGTGTGCAGCCTTCCGGCCATTTCACTCATTCCATTTTATTTAACTTCTTTTCTCCCATCTGACTTTCAATTGTCGGAGCTCATGATCAGTGTTCTGATCTCTCTCTGACTCCTTCAGTTTGCATATGCGTGACGTGTCTTTACAGGATTGCTGGAGGATCAGAGTTTGAAATGTGGTGCATATTTTTTATCACGGAACTCGACACACTCAGCAAAGTGTCTCAACATGAGACCCAGAAGAACAACCTGTAGATGAAACAGCAGCACAGATGCATCTGAATTACAGCTCTTATGTAACAGCAAGTTAAAGACTTAAGCAGCAGAAGAAGAAGAAGAAGACAGAACTTTTAATGTCAGACAGTGGAAACTACAAAACAAAAGAGTCAAAGGCTACATTGGAAATAATATGTAATACTTGAAGGAATATGTGTTTGTGTGTGTCGGTGGGAGTCTGTGCCGCCTGTGTGCTGTTCACTTGCATGTTTCGGTGTGGGAGGTGTCGTTGTCGAGCCTTCTGCGGCCAATCTTCTCAGCACACCAGGGAACTGAGACGTTGTGTGTGTGTGTGTGTGTGTGTGTGTGTGTGTGTGTGTGTGTGTGTGTGTGTGTGTGTGTGTGTGTGTGTGTGTGTGTGTGTGTGTGTGTGTTTTGCGTGGGAGGATGTGGGTGGAGTGAAAACAGTATCTCTGAGTGCACGCAATTGATTACCAAACGGACAGAGCGGCTCGGCTCTGCCGCAACTTGGAGAGAAATAAATAAATAAATAAATGAATGAGGAAGGAAGGAAAAAGAGTGAAATACTGAGATCAGAAGTGAAGATATTTTACCAAGTATGTGTGTGTGTGTGTGTGTGTGTGTGTGTGTGTGTGTGTGTGTTGGAGGAGTAAGGGAGCGGACTCACATTTGCACACAGTGATGAACATGTACTCTGATACTCTGAACATAGATGCTAATAGCAGGTTGTCAAGCTGAAGTCCAGCTGCCCTGAGGCCCCATTAGTGTGTGTGTATGTGTGTGTGTGTGTGTGTGTGTGTGTGTGTGTGTGTGTGTGTGTGTGTGTGTGTGTGTGTGTGTGTGTGTGTGTGTGTGTGTGTGTGTGTGTGTGTGTGTGTGTGTGTGTGTGTGTGTGTGTTCGTATGTGTGTAAGTGTGCTTTGTATTTAATATAACACATGTAATAACTGAGTAAAATGAGCACAAAATCCACTGCTTAAGCGAATAAAATGCCCAAAAGCAAGCGGCTCCACAGCAGAAGAGCTGAATGAGGCAAATCTTTAAACTCCAAATTGTCACGGAAGCCAATGATCATCAGAGTTGCAAATATTGCAAACACATGTTTCTCTAGAAGGCAAAAAAACCCCTACAAATTTTATCAGCAGAAAATCAGGAGATAATCTCAACCTTGGGGTTCAGGAAGTTCCCAAAGTGACGGCCAGACAGCCTCTCCAGCAAATTAAAGACGTCTTGCTTCCAAAGTCAGATCATGTCTCATCACAGTGACGACCTCAGCCTTTCTCACGCTCTCCCTCCTCTGAGGAATACCGGATCCACTCGCCCCCCCCCCCCCCCCTTTTTTTTTAAACTCCTGCACCCACGCTTTCTCTCACTTCTCCTACACCCCCCCCTTCTTCTCGCCAGGCTCCGTGCGCAGAAACTCCACGGCGAACAGCAGAGGTGGAGGACTGAGCAACAACCACCGGATAGCAGACAGGGACTACATGGGCTGGATGGACTTCGGCCGCCGCAGCGCAGAGGAGTATGAGTACTCCTCATAAAAGGGGGGGGAGAGGTCACAATTCAAGTCCACCTCCTCTACCGGCGCAAAAGAAGAGAAAAATTCGAAGAAGAAGAAAAAAAATGCCCCTAAGCAAGCTGGTTCCTCACTGTCTCACAATAAGAGTCTATTTATGATGTATTTGTTGTACATTTGTTTGTAAAACTGTAATAACGCAATATACATACTGTATGCCAAATTTTGCAGGAAAGCTCTCACTGTCCGCGGTTTGTCTGTTTCTGGTTTTTATCTGGTGGAAAAGGTGGGAGGACGGCGTCGGGTGTCCGTCGAGATCCAACCCAATAAAGATGAAAAACTAAAAAATCTCTCTCTGACACATGAATTGTTGCAACGCGACGCACGCCGCTTCAGCGCGGCCCATTAGCATTCATTAGGCGGCATTCATACAGTGCACCTGTCGAGGAGTGGGATTAACTGCGGCGCCTCGTTTCTACCGCGAACATGCATCATGCGCCCGCATATATCACAGAGGAGATGCGACGACACGCGTTAATGCTCATTATACATTTGTGGGCACACACGCGATCACTCTGAATGTCACGCAAGGGATGAAGGGATTAATGAACGTTGAAATTTTCTCATCGCAAACTTTCACGTTCAGAAAGTCGGAACCTCGCCTGATAGCTGTCCGGCGGTGGGCGCCATCTTCCGATCGTGCAAATTATGGATCCTGAATTGGAACATGTTGGTGGATCACGCACGCATTGGTCGATTGTGCAGCGCTAAGGGCTATGGTCCGGGTTAGTTAGGGTCAGGGTTAGGGTCAGGGTTAGGGCTAGGGTTAGTTAGGGTCAGGGTTAGGGTTAGGGTTCGGCAGCATGGTCAACCAATCTTTGCGTAAAGGGTTTAGGGTCCATTATAGGGTTAACGGATCCATTATTTGCGCAGCGCAGTCATGCAAATCACCCAAAAGCTCTTTACATCTGGACTTGTACAACCTCCTAATTCAAACAGATTGATGCCTGTGAATAAACATATGAATGAAAGACTGGAAAGAAGTTGTTGGCCACTTTTTTTATACCCAGCTAGCTAAAAAAAAAACAACAAAAAAATTATTTACATGCTGGGATTGGATGGACGACAGTTTTGTGTCACTTATGTGTACAACAAAAGCCTCACAAAATCTGAATTTCATTTACATCTTTTCGGAACTTGGCTGTGTTGAGATATAAGAGTGACATGATTAAAGTTAGAATTAAAGTAAGAATTGCCTCAAGACGTGTTCAGAAAAACAACAAACAAACTTGTTTCGTTAAAATGATGCAGTGTGAATCTAATATGTGTTACATTATATAGGTAAACATTTACATCCTACCAACATATGATCAGAATTTGCGCTTCTGTGGAGGGATGGTCTTTGGATCCCCTTTCTGATTATTGATTGATTGATTGGTTGATTGATTGATTGATTTATACAAAATCTAAATGCATTGTTGCAGTGATTTTTGGTATCTTATCCCTGATATTACACACTAAATACATATAGTTACACCACTTTTTTTATATGTCAGACCGAATGTGTAAATCTTGCTGGAGCAGTACATGTGGCGATGTTAATACACGCATTAGGTTCACAATTACCGTCTAAAGTCATTTTAACAGCCATTTAAAGAGCTATAATGACTGTCGTGTGGAAAACAGTCAAAATGTCTCCAAAAGTACAAAATGGCTCAAATAAAACCAATACTGGAGCTAAAGGGTATTTGAAAAACCAAGCTAAGTTATTAAAATTACTATAATTCAAGAGGGAAAACAGCTACAGCTTCAAAAAGAACATGAACAAAGACGTTCATATATTGTAATGAAGCTTCATGTATATAACTGTATCAGCTGAGTGATTCTCATTATAAAGACTGAACATGTTTTGAGGCACCAGACACATTTTATTTAGTGGGAAAATGGCAAAATAGGGCTCTTTTTGCCAAGAACGCCTGCATTAGTAGCTCAGTTTTAACACTACACTATCTAGTTTGCATACGCTGTTAGATCTCGAAGCATCCTGACCCAACCAGACCTCAAGATACCAAACAAAATACAACAACAACAACAAAAATTTTCTGCACCATGTTGCCACAATAGCTGCAATGATAAAGTGTATCTCAACTGATTCTTGACTTTTTTGCATACATTCTTTTTAAGCTGCTTGCCAAAATACCAAAACAATAATCCGACAAGCAATCACAACCCAACACACAGAATTGTTGTTACATCTGTTAAATGTTAAATGCCTTTTGCTCGGACGGAAAACACAATGTACATACGTCTATTGTGTGTGTTGGCCTGAAAGAAATGAGTTCAGATCTTTGAGCATAGACCCCCATAAATGGTGGGCAAACAATAAATCAAACGAAAGTGGAAAAAAAAAACCTAAGGATAAAAGAAGCCACAATCATCTCCCCGCCGTTCAAATGGAAATGAAGAGAGGCACTGCAGGATCGAGGCAAAGAAATGTTGATAAAACAGAGGTCAGCTTCTTTGTGTGGCACCAAATAATGAAAAAGAGAGTTCTGGAAGATCTGGAACGTTGTGGATTATGGGAGAGGATGCTGGTTTTAAGATCGTGATGAGTGTAAAGGAGAAATGTATGAATGCTGGGGGGAACATGGTGGGGGGGAGGGGTCAGCGTACAGTCGCACAAAGGAGATGAAAGTCAGCGATTTCATCATTCAGGGAGCGGGCTGAGAGGGGTTCAAAAATATCTTCAAACGAACGGCAAGATTGTAATGAGCCATAACGTCTGTGCTAAATATTGAAACGGTTTGAAGTGTCCGCCGAAACTGCTATTGATTGAATTATTAAAGCGGTCGCTAAAATAAATCACAGTAATTGCTCTTGGCTCCGCGAGGAAGCCGACGATAACCAGAGCTCCAAATATTTCAGAGCGTTTGGGAGACACTGAAAGAAAAAAAAAAAGAAAAAAAAGAAAAATGTCTGTAAAGTCAGTAGTTGGTGTGGACAGGTCGTGTTTGAGACGTCTTGTCTTTTGGTAAGTTCCTTCGTGTTGGTGAAGCAGCAGTGAAGGTGAATCGTGATGAATGACGGCTGTTATGCCGCTGCTGCCTCTGCGTGGTCAGATGTGCCTGAGTGAGTGAGAGGTGAAGATGGCGATCGATGAACAAAGCAGACTTGGTGAATTATTCAGAGAAGTGGTCCGGGACATCTTCAGGAGGGGGGGGGGGGCTATTAGAAGCCAGTGGGCATTGAAGCCGCTGGCCTGGCTTGAGGTCACACTTGAATCAGAAACGCACTGAGACTTGAGACAACAACGATCCCCGGGGATCCAATCCAACTTTGGGTTTTGAAGAGCCGAGACCCAAAGGCTTCAAAGTGAAAGGCTCCGGGAGGGTTTATAGAGGCTTCGGCAGTGCTGCCAGACATTGTCTCCGCACAAACAAAGGTTTGAAGACAAGCGAGTTTCAAGCCCAACGTGTCCTATGTGGGAGCGACTCGAGCACGAAACCATGATGCATTAGTGCTGTGGTTCTGTGTGCTAATGGGCAAAGCCGCACGCTCATGAAAGGAACATGAATTCCAAGAGCAAGACTGTAATGAAGATCCAGCGAGCGGGACGAGCAGATGGTCCGAGCTCGTCCTGGAAACTGGCTGAACACACTGTCCTTTAAAAGTCCATCACTTCCTGTCTTTGACTCCGGATGAGTCCTTCCATTCAGACGCTATCTTTTTTATTTTTTTTATTTTTTTTACTGGCAGTGACACGAGACGAATGTACAGTAAAGCAGAGATCCAGTTCTGTTCTCTAAACCCTTTGAATTTATGTCAGATAGAAGGATGGAATCAGAGCAGGTGTGGAGGAGGCAAGGAGGGAAGCGAATCTACGCATTCAAACTTAAATCTGGAATAGCTTCTGGATGCCATCGCCGGAATGATGCCTGCAAATTGAAACAGGTGAACCCAAGAGAAAACAAAGATGCAGGAAAGAAGCTGCAAATAAATATTTTAACCCTGCGACATGTTTTAGAATCGTATTGAATGTATTATAATAATGACTTAAAAATGGATACTTATGTTTTGAAGGCATTGTTTTATAGTTATTAATAACTGTGTGATACTTAAGGCTTTTTTTTTTACTCCTCTCATCGCTTGAGTCGGACTCTAAATGCACAAGGACCCCCCATGCATGGCTTTTTCATAAGTACTGCCATATAGTCAAAAAGCACGTTTGAAAATGAACTGCTCACTTTCCCTCAAGTATCGGCAGTAATCTGTGTTTTACTGCCCTGTGATGTATTAACCACATATTAATCCTGCCGTCACCAGCCGGGATCAGCAGCGTGGTATGAACAAGATACACCACCCATGTGCATAGGATTAATATCTGCTCTCAATCAGAAGTGTCAAAAGTATTATTTCATGGGCCACATGAAGGACAATTTCATCTTTAGGGGACTGGACTGGTAAAACAAGTGCCATAATAACCTTTACATTTTCAGGTTTTTCCTTGTTGTGGTAGAGAGGAGATGTGATGAATACGCCTATTTTCACAAAAAAACAACAATTACGATGGAAATTTACAACAATCTCAGCATAAATCCAATTTGGATGATACCTTCTAGTGCAAAATACGATGAAAAGTATCCATGGATGGATGGATTCAAGTTTTTTTTTTTTTTTTATTATTCATCTGTGCGTTCAGGGGGCGGATCATCACTGCTGTCTTTCTTCCTTTAGGGGACTGAGTTGATCTTGCATCTCCAGCAAATTGCAGTGCATGTGACAGCTCACCTCTCAAGAAAAAAAAGAAATCATGAAATCATCAGCTGACAGATCGTGATCCATTCCGTCCTCTGTGTTTTGGGTTAATTAAATATCTCATGCTGCTTTGTGGCCCTGCACACGCTGATACTGCCACAGGTGTTTGATAAACTTTGCAGAAAAAATATAAATGGACAACACTTCTGTGAGCAAAAAAAACCCAAACCCACACACACCTTCAACTGCTGGTAATGCTTTGGAAAAAAAACAACAATAACAACAACCCAAGAACCCATTTTGTGCAAAAAGCAGATTGTACTTGATGTGCGAGCCACCTGCTTCAGTGTGCAGAGTGGGACAGGCCACTAAAACGTCTATTAAACATGGTGCCATTGACTCAACACCTGGTTTTAGTTGGTCTGGTTCTTTGCCTCAGGATGACCATGTGACAGAAATACACACGAACTCATCTCACTTGCAGACCAGCAAAGACAAAAGCCTTAAGCTTCACCTGGCAGCCGGCGGAAAACGCAAACATCTGAGGAAATGCATGAATTAGTGACAATTTTCATCAGGGATCAGATCGAATTGGCACTTATTTGCACATGTTGCAGAACTGCTGCGGGGGCATTGCACACACTGTGAATTGTGGGTTAAAATAGGCCTCAAGGTGGTATGCACGCAACACAACACTTACCGTCATTAAAGCTGAAATCCCCTCAGATTTGCACGACGTTCATTAAATTGAATTGCAAACTTTGGATGTTAGTCTGGCAAGTGACGCGCGGATATTGTGATGCAGTTTAGGATCGTTACAGGTAAAATTGGGTCCAACAGTCGTTGTGTTCCATGAAGTTTGACTTGGAGCAGAATGGAGCTCGTAAAAGAAGTACGGCAGCTGCTGGAATTCAAATTGAGGCGTGTTTGAGACGAGTTCGAGGCACATGCAATGACTATGAGACCATAGAAACCAAAAACCGGTCGACTTTAAGTCACATGTTTATGTAAATAATTAAAGATATTTGGGAAACACCATGAATTCCATTCAGTGTTGTTTATGGCGTATTGTTCTCTGCCAACATTATTATTATTATTCCATGTGTGGTTTTATCACAAAGACACCCACGAGTGGCCCAACAGGCGAACAACATATTTGTCGGCCTCGACATCGTTTTCAAAATGTTTTTTTTTTTTAATTGGTGAATGTGTTGCAAAGAGCAGACTGAAGGACACTTGTTTTGGAGTAGTGACACATGATTACAACTATTGTTATGATGTAAATCCATTTATATTTGAGAATGAACTTCTGAAAGAAACATCTGAAAAACGGGGGAAAAAAAGTGATTGTGCGATTCATTGTCGAAAACTATGAAAGTCTGACTCTTGTTTTTTTTCTGAAGAACCTTTTTTTTTTAACAAGATGTCTTGATTGAAAGTAACTGATATGACAATGAAAAAACATAATGCTGTGGAGAATAAATAAACATAAATATAAAGTGTTAGTGGCAAATATGTATGGATTTATATCCCTGAATGTGCTGATGTGCATGAATGAATGAATGCATGAGTCTTGCTCATCATGTTTAACAGCTGGATTATTTAGAGGTAGTTTTCATTGGAGTTTTGATGCTTCACTATATTTTAACCCCACTTGAGCTCATTTTTCTGTACTGGTAGTTTTTTGTTTGTTACAGTTGGCGCATGCAGATAAAGGATAACGGGGGAATCTTCTATACGCAATTATGTAAACTGCAATCACCAATATACATATAATGATGACTTAATGAAGATTTCAAAATATATAGAGATGAAATCAATGGCAATTTTTTTTATAGTGATTTACTTGTAAACCCTTTAAAAATGTCTCTATTATTTACCTTCTGCAACAAAGACAGAATTATTATTCTTTGGTATAGATGAGATAAAAAAGTAAAAGTGGGATGTCGTGTCATACTGTGTTCAAAAAAAGAAGAAGCGGCATGTTGCTGTTTGTACCTGAAGGTACCTGCAGGAGGTGTGTGTGTGTGTGTGTGTGTGTGTGTGTGTGTGTGTGTGTGTGTGTGTGTGTGTGTGTGTGTGTTTGCGTGTGTGTGTGTGTGCTGGGATAAATGTGATTATCAAAATGCTAGCAGATATCCAACGTGAAAGACGTCAGCGGCCTTTGAAGCGGCTTCATTTCTCCTGATTACCCCCGCTGCCTGACAGAGTGGCATTCTTTGGGTTATTGCTCACCTCTCCATCAACCCCGCGGCCCTCAGAGGCTTAATAAACATCCCTCACAGCACAGAAAGAGCAGCAGGTACAGATGGCATGATGGGTAAACACACACACAATGTGCTCCACAATCGGCCCTGTGTGTTGAGTTATTTGTGAGCACCATCTGCTGGAGGAGGGCGGATAATAATTTCATGTCTGGGGCTCCTTTATTTAACCATGATTACCTCAAAACTGTCTTCCATGAGTCATGCAGAGGAACGAAAACGACACGGAAATGATGTGATTGAGTTGTTTGACGACTTTTTTATTTGGAAAAAAAAAAGAACGACAAAAAAAGAAAAGAGAAACCCTGATTGATGAACATGCTCGCCCAGCACTCGGTGATTCACAGAACATCTCTCGTTACTTGCATTTCAGTGGCAATGGACAGAATGTACAGTGTGTGAGACCATAAAAATAGCTTATATTCACGGCAGGGTTTTTAAATTAAATAACATAAGAAGAGAATGGTTTTCGTGAGCTGCTTCACACCCGCGTGAAGAACGTATTGAACGTATTGAGGCTGAGGCACTAATCTGCTTCACTTCTCTTGACAAATCCTCAATGAAAAGCATCAGTCAGTCCAAATTCAAGAACCCCCCCCCCCCACACACACACACCAGGAAACTGAACTGTCTTTAATACTAATGTGAAAGTTATTCAACAATTTGCTGAAAACCACCTGCACTGGGTCACTGCAAGAGTGTGAAGATTAAAAAAAAGAAAAGACAAAAATCAGTAATATTGAGGAAGAGAAGCATGTTTCAGTGCTACAAGTGACGACAAACAGCTGTGTGTCTGTGTGTGTCAGGAAAAGTGTGGGAGTACTACATCTAGCCAGCAGAATCAGTCTCCAAAGCAGAGATCTGAGATCTCGTTTTTTTTTATATTATATGTAAAATCGGATTACATAATATCTATTTATTTGTTGCCCAAAAAAAGTAGTCTTTTTTTAAAGAAGCTTTCAAACAAGTTGGAGCTCAATGCTAATGGACAATTCATTTAAAATCGGGTTATAAATAGAGGACGTCTGCAGCCAATTTTCTCAGCTTTTCATTTAAACATAGTTCGTTGGAGAAATCACAAGATCTGGACACACAAAGGCCAAACCTGTGAATAACGACGAGGTATGTTGACTATTGGGTCAGCTAACTGTCATTATTGTTAAAGCATGGGTCACCTTGAAAGCTCTATAGAGTGTCTCGGTCAGTGGTCAGTGGTGGTCTGCGCCCCCCCCCCCCAGGCATTAGTCCAGACTACTCCTGGGGCCCGGGGGCCTTCATGGCCATGCTGGCCCCGACCACGGCTGGGTAACTCCGGTTCCTCCTCATCCCGTCAGGCCCGAAGGGGGAGCCGGATCGACGCAGCCCGCCCAGCGGCCCCAGCATTGGCCCGGGGCTCGCCGCCCGGCCCCCCGGGGCCCCACCCACCCCCAGCCGCTTCACCTTGTCCAGCAGGTTGAGGTTGTGGACGGTGACGCTGACGTCCGTTTGGCTCTCGCAGTCCTTCCCCCTCTGCCGGCCCCTGATGCCCCCCGTGACCTCCTTCAGGATGGAGCGGGCCGGTTTGGAGGCCAGGAAGTTGTCATACGAGGGGCTCTTGAAGTCGAAGCCCGCGGACGTGGCGACTGAGGAGGCTCCCGGTCTGGTGGGGGAGTTTGGAGGGGTGGAGGGCCGCAGAGGGTCGGGGTGTGGCGCCCGGTTGGGGGCGATGGAGGTGCTGAACAGGACCTCGCCGCTGCCCTGGCCGTGCTCCAGGCCCTGGCTCTGGTGGTACATGGCTGCAGAGATCCCTCTCTCCTGGAGGAGGCGCACCAACCCCAGGGAGGTGCTGGTGGTGCGAGTCGCATCTCTGCACAGAAAGACCCAAGAATTAACATTTAAAAACATAGTATTATTATTATTATTATTATTATTATTATTATTATTATTATATATATAATATCACAAATAAATCAACACAAATCAAAAGAAAAATTTTAATAAGTAAAATACCATGGGAATATAAATATGAAATGATGTTTTCTAATAATGTCTGTATATATGCTTGTTTCCTAATAAAGAATGATTTGTTTTGCACATCTAATCAAGCATTTATTTTCAATTTATCGCCCAGGACTGTGCAACGTTTTTGTTCATTCTTGTGATTTTCCACCAAATCAAATTGAACTGGAGCCACAAAATATGTTTAATCCTCCTTTCACACACGTACAACAACCGTATCTTATGTTGCATTGATGAACTTTCATCCATGTTTACCATCCATAAGAGTCCTTTTGAAAAGCCGGTGTGTAAATATAGTGAAGCTAAGATGAGCTGTTTATTTAAATATTATTCAGTGAAAGCTTCGTGGACGAAACACACAGTGATTGCAGAGAGCGGAGGATGTGAGTGCGTGTGGCGTCGTGCCTGAGGTTGGTTGAGGACTCGGAGGGTCTCAGGCTGAGTCTGCGGGGCGTGCAGGGAGTCACAGCGGGGGTTCCCAGCAGCGTGCTGGTCATCACGCAGGAGGACGATGAAGGGATTGGGTTCAGACTGGAAACAATGACATGAGGAGATATAAAAAAAATCCAAAAAAAGACATTGTGAAGGTGGTAATTTTCTATTAAATTGCACTTTTCCTGACGTCTCTTCAAAGCGGAGCACCAGAAGCAACCTGCATGAATTATTTAGCACCTTCCCACCGTCTCGCAGATAAGTGACTGAATGCTGTTGCCTGGACACGATCTCGTCTCAATTCGTCCTGCGAGACTTGTTCCGACTCCAATAAACAAAATACATTAAGCCGCGCAACGTCTTTAAACTCCATTTTTGTTTATCCCATAAGTTAGAGTGCTTTTAGAAATTACGTAAAGCTATAAAATAAACACATTAGCGAGACAAACAAAGGGTCCCGCTTGACAATCATTATAAAAAAAGCCCTTTTTTTTAATCACTCGTCTTGTATTAAAGTAAATATGGCTGCTTTTGGTGAAAAAACAACACCTTTGCAATGCCTGAGAAAGAATCGGAGGATAAAACTGACTTAACTTTGATAAGACATAAACAGAAAGTTGAGGGCCTTCAGGAAACTTACTTTTAAAATGGAATTTAAAGACATTATCTATATGTAATATATTATTAATGAACACTGGCGTCTGTTTGTCTTGAGTCAACGAAACAAAATCTATATAATTCTATTCTTTGCACTGGGAAGAAGCAATGAGGTATTTTTACTTAGTTTTTAAGTATCTGTACTGAGTATTTATTATCTAATAACTTTTCAAATACCAACATCTGTCCTTTTTCCTTTTTCATTCTTGTATCATTCCTTCTTCTAAACTCTATTAGGATGATTTACAGTGAAATTAGCTTTTTTTTTGTTAACATTTTTCTTTTTTGTTTATTCCCAAGTATTTTTATATGTGTGGCTGATTGATAAGAGAGATTACAGTACTTCAATAATGGCTGAAGATTTAGGGTGTCGATACTAAATTAATGTGTTAAATGGAAATCATAGTGTTTCATATAAATGTTATTAACTCTGTACCCACCGTCAAACTCGCAACTACAGGAATGTATTTCACACAGTTTACATTATGATTCAAAAAAGTGAAAATTAGAAACGGGGACAAGACGAAAGTTCACGTCATTCAACAGCCAATAAAGTAAAATGGCCATTAGTGAATTATCTGCCAGTTGTTTAAAAAACATGCTTGATAGTATAAATCCTCACTAAATATCTATAATTGATAAGAAAACTGTAAAAAAATCTATTAATAAAAACAACCCAACAGAATTACTTATGTAACAGTTTGTAGATTTGTTGAAAATATTACAATATGTTTCAAATATTGAATTACTATTGCAATTTATTATTTTATTGGCCATTATTATAATATTGGTTTACCTCTACCTAGTTCATGTTTTGCAGATCAGTAATTCAAGTTATGGTGGACCCTGACGATCGCTGGAGAAAACAGGTGGAAGCCCAATTAGTTAGTGCAACTCCTGCAGCATCTCCCCCGGGCGCGGTTACCTGGGCGTGACCCGCGTCAGCTCGTCAGTCGGATGCAGGATTCGACAGGTGGTGAAGGTGTAGGTGGAGCTGGTGTGAGCCATGCATTTCCCCGGGTAGTACGCAGCTGCGGCAGAAAACATCAGGGCGTCACGTCAATGCACGAACTCCTCTGTGAAGGAAACGTGACCCCCCCCGGCGGCCTCACCTAGCACGTCGGTGTTGCTCAGATGTGGCGAGGGCGACGGAGAGGCCAGGGAGGGCGGGGCGAGGCTGCCGGGAGGCTGAGCCAGGCCGGCGTCCGCGGCGCTGGGGGTGGAGGGCGCGGCCGGAGTGGTCGAAGCCGAGGAGGTGGGAAGGTTCTGGAAGTACTGCTCTCCTGGTTCATCCTCCTCGAAGCCGCCCCACGGGTAGACCTGCTCAGAGGAGACCAGGAGGTCTAATATCACTGACACTGATATTACGTCAGAAAAAAGTGACTCTTCTATCATCAGTTCTGTTTATATGGGACCGGTTATACTTCAGATCCCAAAAACATATAGTAAATAACTCCCACATGAGATCACAAACACTGAGACTGAAGAGGAAATGTAAACAAAGTCTGTGTCTGAACTAAAGTGATGTTTGAACTTCCAACAGTGCTGGTTGTATTTACTCTATAAAGCAAGTTATTGAGCTTGTATTGTAGATGTGGTCACTTTTTAATGGCACACATCAGAGTGAAGTGGCAGACGTGGGACGACGAGCACAGACCTGCTCCAGCTCCAGCTCCAGCGGCCTGTAGCCTTTGGGTACGACTCCCGGCCTGGCGTCCAGGATCACGCCGAGGTGGGGCTGAGCTAACTGCTGCCAGTGGTGCAGGGTGGCAGAGCCTGGTGAGGAGAGACCGTTATAACTGCAAGATACGTCACAACCCCTCTGACATTGTGAGCCTCACGCCAGCCTTGCTCTACTTTGTCCTACTCTGCATATACAGTTACCCTACGTTTACCTTCTCGCCCGCGAAGCGACCAACTCATCCGTGTTCCTCAATTCATTAGAGCAAACCACGACAGTGACTGGTGAATTAACCAGCGTGTGAAATGTGATGAAGAAGAATGGGATGAAGACAAACACGGACACTGAAAAAGGATGGAGCACAGAAGATTGATGAGTAGAATGAGAAATGTTTTTATTAGAGAGCCAGATGTATTAACGACAGATGGATGAATGAAGACAGCGTGAAGTGACAGGGTGAAATATTAAAAAAATAAATAAAAACCAGTAAAAAAAAAAGAAGCAAACAAAAAACAACAGAAAGTTGTGCATAAATAGAAACAAAGACAGATATAGTGCACGTATAAGCAGCAGATCAAAACAAATGTACATGAGCATAAAACAAAAACTTAATACAAATGAAATGGTATATTTAGCTCACAAAAACTGAAATAATTCAAGTCCAATTAAATTCGATCTGTATGAATTTATCTCATAAGCCATTAAAATCAGAGATAATTTCATATTTTTTAATCGTAATAATTGTATTTAACGTGTGTAAATGACTACTAATTTGCTCAATAAGTTTTCAGCAACTTCTCAATGATATTCCTCAGCCTGTACAAAAGGGGTGTTGTTAATGTCCGCGGCCGGCAGAGGGCAGCACAGGCTGAAAGCACCGTACTGCCTCTGGCTCTGAGCTTTAAAGCTTTATGTCAGAGGCTTTCAGGAGACGTTTGAGGAGGTTCACAGTGACTCTCCATGTGGCCTACAGCCAGCCGCGGGGCTGCGTGTCTTTGTAATAACTGTGTGGCGACGCGAAGCTGCCCGACTTGTGGCGACGCATCAGAGACCAGAACGAGTTGAAGAGCATCAGTGACAGAGGCCTCTCCTTCCTCTCCCTCACACTCCTTGTCCTCCCGCCTCGGTCCCTGGCCCACCTCCTCCCCCTCTCCCTCTCTATCCCAGCGCCTGTTTTCTTCACCCACCCCCAGCACCTGCCCCCCTCCCCCAGCCGCCTCGGCTCCCCCTCGCTGTCCGCGCCCCTCTTTTTGTTCCCCTTCTTGCTCCCTGCTTGGTGGCGATCGCCCTCGGAGCTCCTCTCTCCGGCCTTGCACCCGCCGGCTCCCTCACCTTCCAGCGGCTTGACGATCTGCAGCTTGTCGGGGAGGTAGGGCCCCCGCGAGGCCCACAGGTGGAGGTTCCCCAGAGACATGATGCTCTCGGACGGGGTCAGCATGCTCTCGTGGCCCAGGGAGTCCTGCAGCCCGGTGTGCGCCCCCCTCCTCCGCTCTCGCTCCTCTTCGAAGAAGCGCCTTTCGCTCAGGTTGTTCTGTCGCCGCAGGGACAGGCGGCGCAGGGCGAGACGCAGGTCCTCCGCCCCGCTCACCTTCTTCTCCCGGCCCTCCGCACTGCCGACACATGGAGCCCATGCATGAAACACAGCCGAGCAAGGACGCCTTGAATATCAGCCCCGGTCCCCCTCACCTGTCCTGGTGAGACGCCGTCTCCATCAGGATGCTTTGTGTTCGGTTGTCAAGGGCAACGCCGTCTCCGCCGTCTCCTCCGTAAACGCTGGAGTGGGGTGTGGAGAGGCCGCTGGAGTGAGGCGAGGTGCGAGGGGACTGGTTGGAGCCCGGGATGTTGGCGCTGGTCGGAGTCAGCGAGCGCTGCCGGACCGTCTGGTTCACGTTCTTCACCGTCTCAAACACGCGCTTCCTGTGGCTCCTGCACGCCGCCGACAGGAAGCAGAGTTCGTCAGTGCTCTCCGGAACACACAGAAACTGGAGCACAGATGACTGGCATAGTAGAAAACATACAAACTCCACAGAAATCTGCTGGAAAGCTGAAAACACTCTGCAGCCTGAGTTTAGAAAAGGAGTGGATTTACTTCCTAAACCTGTAAACTTTCCATTTATGTATTTTTTTATTAATATATTTTATAATATATATGTTATCTAACATAGAAGATTATATTACATTATATTACATTATATTATATTATATTATATTATATTATATTATATTATATTATATTATATTATATTATATTATATTATATTATATTATATTATATTATATTATATTATATTATATTATATTATATTATACAGACAGACAGTTAACCCAAAAATGACCCAGTTACAGATACCTACCTACCAATCAGTTTTAAATGGTCTCTGATCGTGTATTGCGTGTGTATTACAGTGGCACATTGTGGGTCAGCCTGATGTCTGGTTCACTCAATAAGTTCAGCTGAAGTCACATCAGTTAGTTGGAATTCAGCACAGGTTATTCTGGTGCGTTTGAGCTCATCAATCATTATCAAAGTGCGTCTTTCACCGAGAGGTTACAAAGGTTTACACAGACAACATGGTAATAAACAAAAACTACAGGAAATCGTTAATTTGAAATATGAATATAATACCATCTTAACTAAGCAGGTCAGCGATCAAATGCACACAAATGCAAAATGAAAAGATCATGACAAACAAAACGAAGCTCATGAAGTCTATTCCTTGGGAGTAAACACCCTCCCTGCAAGCAGCATGGTCGGTGCTGAAACTTACTTCTGCTCTTCACACTCAGGGTCATCCAGACTCATCTCCTTCCTCATGGTTCCTTCTATCTCAGCTGCCAAAGAGTCCTAAAACACACACAGTAGAACTTCCTGGATCAAGACATGCAGCGTACACACACACACACACACACACACACACACACACACACACACACACACACACACACACACACACACACACACACACACACACACACACACACACACTCACCATGGGGTACAGCCCCAGCGGGTGGAAGCGACGAGGCGTCCCTGCAGGGTAGTTTTTGTTCCTCAGGTTCTTCAGCTCCTCCTGAGCTTCATGCAGCATCTCAATACACTCCAAGTACTTCTCCTCCAGCTCCTGAAGCTGTTGCGTCACACACGTCGCCATTACATTTCACCCGCGGCGTTAAAATGCCGCGTGTTCAGCCTGCCGTGTGAGAGGTTACCTCTGCCGTGAGCTGCCTTTGGGCGTATTTGGCTGCCATCAGGTGCTGAGAGAGCTCCTCGTTCTCCACTGCAAACTGGACACACAGTTTTGACTCAGTAACGACCCCTTTAAACTAACAATACCTGGATGTGAAGTGTGTGTAGGCGTGTTGTCAGACTCACAGATTTCGCTTTCTTTTGTAGGTCGACCATCTGCGAGAGGAGGTGCGTGATCTCCTCCTGCTGCCGAGAGGCATCTTCAGTCTTGCGGGCCAGCTCCTCGGCTATGACAGAGATCTGGAGACTGGACAACCCTGGAAGAGCAGGGGGGGGGGGGGGGGGGGGGGGGGGGGAGGGTGAAACCGAGGGAAAAAAAAAAAAGAAAAGGGAATGTTGACGGCAAACGCAGACTTACTGAGTTCCTTCACGCAGTCGTTCACCAGCTGCTGCTCCTTTTCCTCATAGGTTTCGGTCTCTGACTTCAGATGGCTCGCCTGCATGCACAGACAGCGCCGATTAACCGCAGTACTCATCAGATTCACAGCTCCCCGATTCACACGAGCGACTACCCGTTACCTCTGAGCGGAGCGACAGGTTCTCCTCTTCCAGCTCTTTGAGCTTCTTCTGCAGCGTGTCGCTCGCGAAACCTCCGCAGGCTGCTTCCACTTTACCCTTCTTCCCCCTTCCGATTGACAAACACAGCGAGAGTGAGACTCACACGTCTATGCGTATGCTTCTATGACGAGTGCTTTCTAAACTTGTGGTAAAGAGAGAGGAGGCTGACGTCGGGGAGCTGCTGGACTCGTCCTCGCTCTCCTCGGCCGCGGTGGTGTAAAACTGCAGCAGCTCATCCTTCAGATTCAGCTCGTGGTGCAGCTGCGCCACCTGCAAGAAGACAAACGACAGACGTTTAACGTAGAATATTCCTCTTTCAGCCAGCGTGTGCGCGGGCGCAGACCTCCTCTGTGATGTGGGCCACTTGTTCCTCCAGATAGTCATTCTGCTCCGTCAGAGTTCGGTTCTTCTTGAGAAGTGATTGTCCGATCTTTGCAGCAAGCTCCAGGTCTCTCTCTTTCTAGTGTTTGGAAGTAGAGTAGAGTAGAGTAGAGTAGAGACTTTTAAAAATACACACACAGGAACCTTCATTTCTACAACAAATATTAAAAATCAGGCATCAACAGTAAAGGTAGTGGGTTGAGGCTGATGGGAGGCCGCCTCACCTCTTCTAGCAAACGTGTGATGGCGTCGATGTCACTGTAGGTCTTCGTCATCTGGCCCACTCGGTCTGCACATAGCACTGAGGACAGACGGAGCACAGACGAGACTCAGGCCGACAGAAAACCTCCGTCTCCGAGGAGGAGGAGGAGGATGACGATGAGGAGGAGGAGGAAGAGGAGGTCGGATCGGGTTTGGGAAGCAACACCTCCGTCACCGGCGCCGTGACGTCAGTGTGTGAAAGACCGGCGGGCGAGTTGACTGGGAAGAGTTGTTTTCCATGGCGCACAGCAGTCGGCCCTGCTGCCCCGGGGGCGACGGCGCTTATCGAACCCAAAGCTCTAATCAATAACACCTTGTACAAAGTTATTGGATGCATTATGGTAAGCCTCTGTAATCCTCTTAGTGCTGCAACCACAACATAATACTTTGAATAATACGCAAATTTGGATTGCCCCTTTTTTTTCCCTGTTCTGCAACTCTGAAGCTGCACAGTGAGAAATGAGTTGTCGTGTTCAACGCGACACATAAACACACATTGTGAAGGTCGGTCTGCAGGTGAATCTGACTACAAATACTTCTTTCCACTTTACCTTTCTTCCCCTCCTCACAGTACCAGCTCTCCAGTTTCCTCTCGGTCCTCATCCTGCTCCTGCCGTCCACGTCCTCCTGGGCCTTCATGGTGACCAACAAGCACAGGCGACCACCGGTCCACATACCAATCCATGCAGCTGCAACCTCTCTCTGGCTCGCTTTCTGCTCGGCTCACAGCCCGATTTACCCTCCGCCCACGAGGACACCTCAGCATAGCCAGCGAGAGTGACGGAGGAGGAGGGACTAGAGCCCGGGCCACTTTTAAAACCAGCTGCTGAGGAGGCACGGCAGCAGCAGCATCACGGAGGCCGGAGACATGGAGTCGCTGATCAAACAGGAGCTGCAGCGTGAAGCCCAACTACCGCATCTTTCTCCCTGTTCTCCTTCCTGACCTCACATCCCCCCTCCCTCCCTCTCCCTCCTCCGCTCTACGCAAGCAACAGGTGAGCTCTGCTGTTGCTAAAGCAACACTCAGCCACAAACACCCGCACGCTCGCTGTCAGCCCATGCCGCAAACATCCCTTGTGTTGAGCCGTTAACAAAACAAACTGGGAACCAACTATCAAACTTCCACCCTGACTCCGAGCGGCAGCTTCCTGAATTTCAGTCATGACAATTAAAACTTGCATTTCACAACACAATTATAGCAAATCACACTTTGAGATGCATTAAAAATGAGTGAAAATAACAATGTTAAGCATCTAAAGTGGCAAATCCACCCAGTCATGTATCCTGAAACTGGAGTAGCTCGTCTGTTGACAACACATTGTTGACAACATGATGCAAATAAACTGTTGATTTAAACTGAAACAAGAGCAAAGCAAAGAAAATTATATTTCACAAGTAAATACAGGAAGAAGACTTCAACCAGAGGTGTCAAACAAGCCCACAAGGTCTCCAATCAACGTTCATCCAGCCATACTCAGTATGAGTTTGTAAAAACATGCATGCAAAATGCTGCAGAATGCTGCAAAATGCAACCATTAGAGATGTTTATGGGACATTAGACTGTATTTTGCATCATTAAGATTGGCTTTATGTTGAGATTGTAGTACATTTTAGTAGTAATTGGTCAGCTTTGAAAAGAAAAAATAAATTTTCAAGACTGAAACTCTGCGCCATGTCAAAGAAAAACTGTAAAAATGCAAATTCAAAGGTTATTTTGGCACCGTTTTTTACAGTCTGACGCACACGAATTGGTTGAATGTGGCCCCTCAACTAAAATGTGTTTTGACACACGTGGTTCACATGGTGTGACATCAGGACAGTCTGCAGCTTGAGCTTTAGCACCACCTTATGGAGGGAAGCTGCAGTATCACATGTGGCAAAACCAGTTGATGGGTAAAAACAGCTGATGAGTTAGAAAATCCCTAAAAGGAAGGTCTCTAAAGTAAAAAAAACAAAAAATCTAAATATGAGATATATACTGTAAACACTATGAGACTGATAAATGTGATTAAAGAAGAAGCAACGTTGATAAAAATCTGATGCAACAACAGTAAAGCTTTGAAAATGCTATTTAAGAAGTGAAAATAATAAGAAGTGAAATAATCATCGATAACATCCACCACCTCCACCTTTTCCTGCCTTCCTGTCTGAGCATGAAACGAGATGACCGGCGCTTCTCGGTCCAGACTCACAGAAGTATTTGAGGGTCTCTTCGATCTGCTCGGTGGTCAGGTCGAGCCGGGCCTCCGGGGCCACCAGGGGCGTGTGGAGCCAGTCATCGTGGTCGTAGCCGTAGACAGTGTCGGCCCGCAGCCGGTACACCGGCAGCTGCTCCTCCAGGAGGCTGATGATCTCAAACTCAGGTAGGTCGGTGCTGTTGCACACATCTGGACATCAGAGGGGAGACAATCTGAACTCAATTCCAGGACACATCCCAATGAAAACTGAACAGAGGATTAATATATGAAGAAAAAAAAAATGATGAGAATAAAAATACCTGCACAAATCAATGCTTTTGTTTTCTTGTCTAAGAAAATATTTTGGAGCATGAAACTGACCAGATTGGCTTATTTTCCAACAACAACAAAATCTAAACGCGATCAAATTTTCTCTGTAATTCAGAAACCTTCAAAACCCTTATATCTCATATGATAGACAGCATGCCAAGAGTTTACTTTAAATGATGTGTTATTAACACAAAAGTGATGTTTTGGAAATGTTATTACCATATAATGCTTATTTTTTTTATAGAAACAAGAAAGCTATGCAACACATATGACCACTTGTCCGATGAATAGCTATGAAACATACAGAAAATCTGACAATATGCCTGATATTTAGAACTTGAGTATTTTTTGAATGGTTTACAGGTGCATCTAAAAAAAAGTGAATACAATGGAAAAGTAAATTTTACACACAACTGATTTAAGCTGTAACATCAACTGATATATCGAATGCCTTATTTTTGCTTTATTCTTTACAATATTAGTTTACAGGCCATGAAATCCCAAAACACAGTATCTCAACTGTAGACAACTGTGGCAATGCAAACTGAAGAAACGCTTGGAAATGTTTTTCCCGATGCGCCTCTGAAAACTCTCCAAACTGTGTTGAATCTTGGACACATGAAAATAAAACAGCACCATTTGGGCCACTGTGTCTTCAAACAGGAGTCACTCCAGTGCGGCGTGCGAACACAGCACCTATTTTGGGATTTGTTTTCCTTTTTTTTAACATTTTCGGCTTGACTGAAGATTTAATCTTTTTTATGTTGTGATGAAAGTCGTCTGATGTCTGGTTTGAAAGCTTTGACTGTGTTTTGAGCACATTTAAACACACAAACACACACACACACACACACACACACACACACACACACACACACACACACACACACACACACCGGTGATGGTTTCCGCGTCCCTGCAGTTGGGCGGCGCCGGGTTGGGGTCGGGCTGGCTGGGCTCCCCCTCGCTCACATACTGCTCCTCGGAGGCGTGCCGCCGCCGCCGGTCGGGGTCCGGGTCCGGGTCGGGATCCAGGTCTGGGGCGGGGGGCAGGGAGGGGGCCGGGGAGGCCAGCTTGGCTCACCTCTCACTGGTGGATAGAGACGGAGGCCATGGGCCAAAGGAGCTGGAGCTCCACCGGGTCAGCAGATCTCACAGCAGGTGAAGATCCCTGAAGAGGAGAACGAGGGAGAGGAAAAGACAGTGAGGCCTTGTACTGATTTTCCCCCAAAGTCCAGAATAATAAATACAGCTTTGTTTCCCTACAGAGTCTTTAAATTCAAGTGGTGCTGTTGCTGACGCTGCAGAGCGCTGCCAGCCAGCAAGATGCATAAATCCCAGCCGATGCAGCGCAGACAGCACTTCTCATCAGAAGAATATGAAGGCAGACGTGGGTTAAGAGCAACTCCTGACGATAACATTACACAGCCTGAGTGTTCGGCCGAATTGATCCGAGGGCGGGAAGTTACAAGGACAAACCTTTTAACCACTACCCATAACTCATGAGGTCTTCTTTTTATTCCGACGCAAAGTTTGAATCTTGGGATCTGTGCTTGGAGGAAACACACGAGCCCAGCAGGACACAGTTGTTCTTCTCGGGATACCGGTGCTGCAACCTTGGCAGGTCTTTCCTATTGCACCAGTTCAGTGCTGACTCCCCCCACTCCCCCCCTGCAATAGCGATTAGAGGAAAACTTAGCCTTTAAAACCTTTTGCACAGAGGATTTCCAGAATGATATAATCTGTGGGCTAATTTCACACTAAAACTGCTCCCGTGCAGGTTTGGGATTAAACATCAGGCGCCCAGCCCAGGCGCTCGTCACACACATCCTCTCAAGAACCGGCTAAGTGACGAGGAGTATGCTTTTAAGGTAATACCATTGTGTACAGAAAGGTGGTGTTGTGAGTCACCGGTCGGTTTAGTAATATTTGAACCAATATCTGTGCCATCCTCTTAGAGGTTTGCGAATGTTTATTAGAATGTGTTGAAACTTGTCCAAAACTGAGCAGGTTTATATAATCCATCCTTTAATCCAGGTGTGTCCACACACTTTACTTTATTATCTTTGGTAAGCCTTGATGTGATTTTATAATTGTTTTATAATTTGGTCCAGGCCAATTTAAAAATGAGCCATGGGCTTTAATCCACCATCTGTACACATCAGCTTTCATCCGGACTAGGAGGACCAGGAGGACCAGGAGGACGAACCAAGGCTCTGATTAAAGTAATCAATGTGTATTTTCAACGTGTCACCCTCATAAAGGTGAACTAAAGTATGTGGGCTCACAAAACACCAATGACCGGAAGCTGTGGTACTGAAATAGAAGGGACTTAAAGGAGCAGTTCCAATGTAAATCAAAGTTAACAGATTTGACAGGATGAGCGATCAATCCATCTTCTTTACAGTGATACCAGAGTCGATCCCAGTATTTGAGGGTGAAAGCTGAAACACTGTGTGGTGTGGTGGTTCTTATAGCACCCTCTCTCCTCCTGTCCTCAAACTGTCCAGGGTGCACCCCGCCTTCACCCTTTGTTGGGTGGCATTTACTCCAGTGCCCTGCAAGCCTGAATATGATAAAGAGAACAGAGGATGATAATCATGATTTGAAAGGCAGATTGTTGTTGGCTGTCTTGCAGCCGCGTGTTGTTCGCACTCGTTCTCACGTGCGGCATAAACGATGTCATTTGAAAGCTGTCTGCGGGTGTGGCTTTGCCTACATCAGTCGGTCACCTCACAGATTCTGGGATCTCTTACATTGTGTCCTCACAGCGACACAGTGAGGCGACGGAAGGTGGTCAGCTGACCCTACGATGCATGACATCGCCATTAATATCGGCGTTATACGAGCCGCGTACTCACTCTGCGACCGACGGTCGGCTGCGACGATCCAAGAAGAAGAAATAGGAGGCTATCAGTAATCCAGAAAGAAAGGAAATCTTCAGATATGTTTGAGGAATGTGCAGGTGGAGACGGTCCTGTTCCTGTCCGCCAGTGTGTGTGTGTGTGTGTGCAGGCCGGGAGGAGCGCGCGGAGACGAGCGCGCTCCGGACAGTCCGCGCTGTGCGCTCCAGAGGATGAAGGTCACAGACCGGCTTCCAAACACGCTCCTGACCCGCTCCTCTCCTCCTTCCCTTCAGCCATCCCCCGCTGTCTCCCTCCTTTCTCCCGTCAGCCTCCCTCAACAGTCAAACCGGCACGAGCACAATGACGGCATTTCTCACCCAGCCCTTCACAATAAAAATCCCTTTTTTTTTTTTACGCATGTGGATGTTTTTAAAATATAGGGAACTATACAGAAATTATTCATCACTGGCAGTTAAAATGAATGATATTGTAGACTTTTGGTGCAGTATAACATCTAGTAACTCGTTCGTGATATTTGGATTGGAGTAATGTGATGCTCATTTCAAGATTTTATTATTTCTTGATAGAAAAAAATCTGGCGTATTATGGAATATGCTTGTGCTTTTAATTTGTTCTTTCTCAGCTGCATCCTGGATAGCTGGAGGTGACTTGACAGTTTATCCCTCTTCGCTACCATGCAGACTCCCACCTCACGAAGACACACCGGACCCAACCCGGTCTGGAGCGCGTCACACGCACGAGGAACGGGACCGGGACCGCGTCCTTACTGTATGTCAGGGTTTTATTTTTATTTATTTATTTGCTTGATTATGTCCGTCATTCTCTGATGATCTGAATAAAACATAAACATATGTGAGTGTGTGTGATTTTCTTTTGGTTGTGTGTCTCTAATGTCCAGGATGTACGATGCTTTTTGCAGAGAGTCAGATGGGAACTTATGTGGCTCGTATGTGGGATAACACAAACTCTGATTTTGATAACGTGGGGATATAAAATGAACGGGTGGTCCCAGATTACATCCCTCAACATGAAACTGTAAAAAAAAAAAAAAGTGTATGGATTTAACACAGTTGTGTGCATGTGCACACCTGTGAAAGTGTCATTAATACTGGACAGCATATGCTACTATCCAATCATACCCCTTCCTGTTGAGGCTTTCATTAATACGTCATCAGACCACAACGCATTGAAAGAGACTGTTGCTGAAGCTTCTTTTAAGTCAGGGGTTCTCATGTTTTAGAAGATGAGTTTGAACCTTTAATGTTGAGAAGATATTATATATAATATATAATACAATATATATATTATATCATATATATATATATATATATATATATATATATATATATATATAGTAATAAACGTTGGTTTTTTTAAAGAAATTGTTTAAGTTTGTGTTTGAGGTCAAATTAGAGACTCCAGATTGCTCATGTGTGTGGATGTGAGTGTGTAAGTCTGTGTCCTGCCTTCATCCGTTCTCAGCTCGGACAATCAGTGTTCCTGTGTTGTTTTAAAGACAACAACAGAGACAACAACAATGGCAGCCCTCAGTTGGAGGCTCTTAGGGAATCATCTACACCTCCAGCAGGTGGCAGCAGAGGACCTCGGAAAACCACAGGCGCCTTGTATGTGGAAATGTTCTTCCATCTGAAATGACACTTCTAGGATATTGTATTATCATCAGTATATTGATGAATGGCAACACGTGCCTGCTTGTTAAATAACTCCGCGCGCAGAAACATGGTATGCGCACTGGGCTGCCGCGCGTCTCTGCCGTGATGCGTAAATCCCAGGTTGAAGGTTTTTATAGGTTTTTGTGATGATGCCATGGCCCAGCCCTCATAAGTAACGTATGCACCATACCATACGAGCTCACAACTGGCGTCAGGGGGCATGTTTATGTGCGGGTCCTTCACCGTGAGGAAAACAGCAGCGAGATCAACAACAGAAACCGCGACGCTCGGACCGACGCACTCGACTCTCACTTTTTTTCCATGATCTCAAATTATGGAGCGTTTTTGCATACAGTTTTTCCACATGAATCGGGTTCATTGGCTGGTGTGATTTCTATATTATGTTGGGGATTTTCGGAGAGGGAAACTTTGAGAGCGCAGCGTCTTGTTTTGGATTATTTATTAAACCTGTATGAATCCTCATTTGCAGACAGCGGGAAGGTGGAAGTGCATCTGAGGTGAGATGATGTCTGTTCAATTACAGGACTGTTAAACATTAGTAAGGCTTGCATTTGGATTGACCACAGCAGCACACGGGAATTCATTCGCCTCTTTTTGCGCATCGCAGCCTCGTCGACTCATTGTTTTGGAGATTATTTGCAGCCGGTCCTCCTCCTCCTCCCCGTGATCCCCATGATCCCCATCCCTCTGGCCTACATTTCACCACAATGAATTTCGATCAGATCCTCTCTGCCATCGGGGGCTTCGGAAAATACCAGAAAATCCTGTACGTATGGATTTGTTTACCTCAGATCCTCCTCGCCTTCCACATGATGGTGAGCGTCTTCACGGGTGCCACGCCACCCTTTCAGTGCCGGGACAACTCCAGCTCCGCTGCCGGGAATCAGACCTTCGTGCCAGGTGCTCTCGCCCCCAACTCGAGCCTCCCGGACGCGTCCTGCTTCTCATCGGATGTCCCGCTGCACGGCAACCGGACCGAGCGCGTCCCGTGTGGCCACGGATGGGTCTACAGCCAGGAGGTGTTCGAGAGCACCACGGTCACCGAGGTACAGAGGAACCACAGCGACATGGCACATGTTGGAATGTGGCTCACGAAACAGTTTCATTCAGGAATAAATACACTCTCAGCCTGTCTGGCAGAAGAGTCAAACAAGTTATACATTTGTTATTAGGAGCATTCACACCTATTGTTTTTAAATATAGGTTCCAAAAAGAAACTCAAACCAAAAGCGAGACAATGCATTGTAACATAGGAACAACACTTCTCTATTTCTGGTTATGTGTACTTATAAATAAACCCAGCAGCCTGCCAGGCACAGCTGTAGTGAACTTCTTGGGGCCCATTGGGATGAAAATAATCACGTCTCCCCCTTTAACCGAAGTCACTCTCATTGTGTAATCTAAATTTAAAATTATTGATTTGTAATATATTCACATGAAGCACATTACTGGAAATGGTATATTAATCCTCTGATACTGTATCCGTGGGGGTCTTTATAGGTTTGACAGCTCATAACCAACTCAGTCATCAACGCTGGATGAACTTAAGACTATTGAACTATTGAATAGACTCTTTCAATAGCTGCCTCTTTTGGGGCAACTGCTCTCCCAGTAATATTGGCTTGCTGAGGTACAGTAACAGTTTTTCCTGTAATCTCCCAGTGGGACCTGGTGTGCAGCAAAGCCGGACTGAACAGCCTCGGATCCTCCATCTACATGTTTGGCCTCTTGGTGGGATCCCTGATATTTGGCGCCATGGCTGACAGGTATGTGCTGCAGCTGTCTTTCAGGATCCCCCCCCCCCCCGGGTTCTGTCTCTGTACAGAGGCGACATACAGCCAGATGCTCAACATCAAAGCGTGGCTGCAGGACGTCAAGTCTTTAGTGTAAGTAGGGCAATTGGCATATTCTGGTGGTTTAGCTCAAGGGCTAGAGATGCACACAGCAGTTTGAATGAAACTAGTGTTTTCTAGCAGTTATGGTCTCGAAGCAGTTTCCCTCACGATATGAGATGATGTCTACTCTCATCATTCTTCAAGCCATCAGGCACTTTTCTATGTTCACATTCACTTCTCAGCATAGTGAAGCCAAACTGATCGACACCAGGCTCTCTGAAAACTATTAACAAAAAATACCTGGGAAGGATATTTGAGTTTCATTCAACCTGGTCATTTTCCAAGGTAAAGAAATTGGTCTATCTATTTTGAAGTCTTGTGTGGAGAAATACCTGAGACATTTCCGGTTAAAGGAATAAAACAGGTTAATAAACACAAGAAATGGTTACGGAGATGTACGACAACTGAACAAGAGTGTCTTTGAATGTCCAGAAGCGCAATATAAAATCTATGCGTTCTTATTATTATTATTAGATATGTGCATTCGTCCAGTGAGAAGCTGAAAGATGTGAGGGGATCACACTCGCCCACGTCTATATGTGACTGATAAGAAGTGACAACTGCTTCACGTTCGACACGGTATTCAAAGCGGGATTATGTTTTATCTGTGGCGTAAAGGCAGCGAGGGAGGGGAGACTGACTGGAGCATTGATTCATAAATCAACAAACCGGTTGTCAGTACACAGGATGGTTTCTCTGCGTGGTGCCAAACCAGCTGGGTCCCAACCAGCGAATGTACAAAAAGTTGTACTTTTGATTCCAGGTCCAAGCTGGAAAAGCAGATTCCACTGACATAAACAAGTCCCTCTTTCTTGGAGGTGTCACGCTTTTCATCCTTCAGTTCTCTCTGTCAGCTGCAACACGACTCAGTGGCTTATCAATTGGCTTCAACAAAAGAGATTTATGAAAGGTTTAGAATCATTTCTTTTCTTGCAGAGATAAAGCTGCACTCGTGTTTCATCTCTCTCTGTGGCAGGTATGGCCGGCGTTTCGTCCTGCTGCTGACCATCGCCCTTCAGACCGTCTTTGGAGTCGCCGTCGCGTTCGCGCCAAACTTCATCGTCTACGCGATTCTTCGCTTTGCGGTTGGCACCACCATATCGGGGATCATCATCAACGCTTTTGTACTTGGTACCGATCACAGACACATGTCCTGCTTTGACATACACCCACATCTACATAATGAATGATTCCCTCCTTTCAGTGCCCATTAGAACAACCAGTTCCCCAACATTTTTGTCCCCGCCACAGTTATAAATATGTATCCACACACATGCACGCATTCAGGATTTCATCAAAAAAGCAAATGATTAAGCTTAAAGTAACATTCCCTGTAATGGTTATTTGAATCAGGTTCATATCAGTGTTTGAACAATAATTAAATGAACCTCACTCGGTTTCACTGGATGTACAATGGAAATGATCCTTTAATCAAGCAAATCCTACCATTTTCTCAAAACCTAACTAGTATATTCTCATAAATAAGTCAGTGGGAGGTGTTCACTTTGACGGGAGCTCTTTCTAAACTTTATGCCATAAGCTCAGCTCACTGGCTTTTATCAAATAAAGATGAGAAACAAACTGTGTGACACTTTTACAGACTTACCAATATGCCAATTTAACACTTTGTCCCGAAACCTTTTCTATTTTTTCCTTCATACCTCAAAGCTCCAACCTTCTACCTTAGGTGAACCCAGTGCCCATGACTCCTCCTCTCCTCCCCTCCCCTCCCCTTCCCTTCCCTCTCCTCCCCTCCTTGTTTTCACTCCCAACAGGTACTGAGTGGACATGCACCAAGAGACGCATGTTGGCTGGCATCACCACAGACTACGCCTTTGGCCTGGGTTATATGCTGCTGGCAGGAATCGCATATCTGATACGAGACTGGAGAAAACTCCAAATGGCTATATCGGCCCCGGGCTTCCTGCTCATCTTCTATATATGGTGTGAAATTCAGCTGGCATTTGGACATTAGACCCACTGTGTATTCATAACATGAACATATGAATGCCCTCTTTGTGATGCACATTTCCATCCCTATCTTCCCTCTCTTGACTCCTTTTTTTTAAATTATTCCCTTGTCATCCGTTTGCTGCTGTCAGGGTGCTCCCTCAGTCTGCAAGGTGGCTTTTGGCCAACGACAGGAGGGAGGAGGCCATTGCACTCCTTCGCAAAGCGGCACTGGTTAACGGCCGGGTTTTACCTCCCACTGTTCAGGTGCACCTCGTTCCATTTGACACCGCCACGCAAAACAGTCTCTCTTGACATTCGTGTACGGCGTGCTGCAAAATGACTTTAGCCACAAGCTGCCATTTTTTATGAAGAGTTCCTTTAGCTGACCTCTTTTCAGCTCCAATCAGCAGGAGTTAACTGACAAACTGGATAGCACTCGTTTGTTTACTGTGATGCACTAGAAGCTTAAGATGACCCTACTTAGCATACATCTAGCTGCAGTGTAAAGTAAATGATATTCAAACAGAAGTCAGGAGCATATTTGCTGAGTATATATAGCAGCAGGAAGGGATTGAATCAACACCACCTACTTACAGTGCTTCAATGCGCCGTGTGTTGAATGGACATCCCACCCAAAGCATTTATTTGATTCATTTAATGTTCTTATCAAACTTTTCCTGGCGAGTACCAACAAGGACACCGATGATCCATGCTGCCTCACTGCTAAGAAGAAAGTTTAGCTCTTTCACTCCGAAGCAATAGTTGCTGTATAAATAGTGACAAAGTATGAAAGGTCCAGGTAGAGGAGATGGAGGGTGTGAGAAAGGAAGTGGTGGAGGACAGAGTTGTATTGGTAGGAGTGGAAAGTAGCTGAACCTTGGTTGTTGACTGGCTGGTTGGTTGGTTGGTATTTGACTCCCATCAGATCAAACACACACTTCCATGGTTCACATCTCAGTAGATTTTCACAATAATAAACTTCTTCTGCACACCAGGTTGAGAAGTGTCAGCTTGTTGTAGGGGAGAAGCAACGGTACTCAGCAATCGATCTCGTGCGGACGCCGCAGATGAGGAAGCGAGGGTTTGTTCTGTTCTACATCTGGTGAGTTTCCATTTTTTTTACACATCAATGTGATTCCTATAGAAGTGAACAATAAACGTTTGGACTCACCCCTTCACCTTTCCGTTTGCTCTGCCAGGTTTGTGAACGTGTTGGTGTATTATGGTCTCTCGCTGGGCGTGTCCAGGCTGGGTACAGACCTTTACCTGACCCAGTTCGTGTTCGGTTTGGTGGAGATCCCTGCCCGGTCCGTAGTTCTCGTTCTCCTGCCCTTCAGCCGGCGATACTCCCAGTGCAGCTTCCTGGCTATAGGAGGTTTCGCCTGTCTGCTCATGCTCGCCGTCCCTGCCGGTAGGAAGGATACTCTTTAGTCCTGACAGGAAGGAACATGTGATTCTTCTCAAATACGTTACCCATGGGTGCCTTTCGTGACCTGAATAATGTTCCTGCTCTTTGTCCGTAGAATATCCCAACATCCTGACTGGTCTTGCCATGGCAGGAAAATTTGGTATAACAGCGTCTTTCGCTTCCATCTATGTTTACACTGCTGAGATATTTCCCACTGTGATAAGGTAAATGAATATTAATGAATCATTTTGATATTTCTCTTCATTCCACAAGGTGTTTGTTTGGGTTTGTGTTTGAGGATTATGTCAAAAGGCTTTATTAGCGTTAAAGTGAAGCGAGAGGACTTGTGTCTGATAAGTTTTGTCTTTGCGTTTTTACTAAATCTCTTCCGACTTGTTGTGGCCGTGGCTTCAGGCAAACAGGAATAGGAGTGACCAGCATGTTTGCGAGGATGGGCGGGGTGCTCGCCCCCGTCATCAACATGCTGCAGAACCACAGCCCCACCACGCCCCTCGTCATCTTCGGCGTGTCACCGCTCTTAGGTGCCCTCCTGGCCCTGGCGCTGCCCGAAACCGCTGGCAGACCTCTGCCCGATACTGTGGACGACGTGGAAAACTGGGACGTCAGGTACTGGAAGGAATTTCATTAAAAAGGGTGTCAGGATAAATAGGAAAGCGTCGCAGCATATTAATGACATGTGTATCGAGTCAGATATCTGGAGAATGAATAAACGAGTCTGATCCTTTGAGATTCCACCAAGCTTGGATCATCCAAGGTGGAGTGAGACTCATGAGTTTATGGTGCAGCTGAAGTAGGCCAGATCAGTCAAATGTGAGCACTCCACCTTTTAGCCCTTTATTTGGCAGGCGAGCTTATCTGCTTATTTCCTTTTTTTTTTTTCCTGTTTCGTCTAACTAAAGTGATGACAGTCGCAGAAAATATGTTCAAACAGTTGTTGTAAATATTGATATAGCTGCTGTAAATGTCTGATTTCAGAACAATATCAAAATGATGACAATATATGATGCATCAGCTTCGATTATAAGAGAAACTCTGTTGTGGTTTGGGACATTTTCACTTTTCTTATTCCAAGTTACTTTGCCTGAGTGACTCTTTAATTATTCAATATTTTCCAAAAACCTGTAAAATAGTGACAATATGTTTTCTACATTCTAGCCTATTATACTATGTCTAAAAATCTTATAATTTGGTATATTGGGACTGATTTTAAAATCCTTCAACTACACCCCAGCATTCCAATGGGTGTCCTATAAAGTATCAACCTTAACTCCTTTGTTTGCATTTGTTTAAGTACAAAGAAGTCCATCATGAAAGAGTGTATTATCAACACTTATCTAACTTTTATGAAAAAATGCAACAAATCCCTTCAGTTAATGCGTACGTGCTCAAGCTCAACTGAAAAGATTTGTTTCTGACAATTTGGTATTTAATTCCACAAGACACACTCCGAGGTGGAGTTCAGACCTCGATGGTTCAGCGCTGCTTTTGGAACAAAAAACGGGGCCAAAAAACCCCCCAAACAATTCCAAAGTAAAGTCTGACTGTCTGTGTCTCTCCGTCCGTTATGTTGTCTAACCTCAACACGGATATCTGTGTTTTGTCTCGGCGCAGGCCGCCTCCTGCCAGGGAAAACCACGAGATGTGCGAAGATGCCATCCAGTCCCCGAGCGGTGCCGACAAGCGAGAGCTGCAGCCCTTGGCGGGCCAGACCTAAGAGCGACGCACACATTCCACGATTCGCACGGGATCCAATACCAGATGTCACACTGACCACTACTATGCAGTTACATGTCGGGATCAGTGCTCTATGCAAGAAGGCCAAACATGATTCGCACACTACAGCGGTACGCAGGCGATCCAGCGCACGACGCACAACGCAGAAGACCAAGAAGAAGTCTGTTGTTTACCAACCTGTGCGACGTTTACACTTTTACTCTACTTTTGTAGAATCAGTTCGATGGATTTTAGAAATGCTGAGAGGCAGAACAGATGCACAACATTTACTGAGCCGCGGACCAAACACAACGCTGACGTGAAGACCGACGTCGGACAAAACACCAGCACATTGTCGCCTCCCGTCTTTGCCATTACTCGGGGTCCCATTGAGCTACTATTTTTTGGGGGAACTTTGTATGTATTTTTCAGCATTGAAGGATTTGTTGTGAATATTCATAAAGGGCATCTCCACAATATTTTTGTATAGAAGTGTGCAACATCTCTGAGCCTGTATCCAGAACACTGTCAGTGCCTCATCTTGTCTCGTCCTCTCATTCCGGGATTATCGCATGAGTTACTTACCTTTGTTATGCCTCATGTAGCCGTGCATGTACTACTGTAGCTGTATTCTAGTTTTGTCAGGAAATCTTGGGATGTGAATGTGTTGGCACGTGAAGGGATCCTTGATTTTTAGTGATCCGATCATTACGACTCCTGGTTTGTTCTCGTTTTCACTTCTTTGTACTCAGACATAGGATGGCAGTGACTGTGATGACTCTGACTTGAAGTTAGTAGTTTTATGTACATTTTAACTTGTTTAAGGGCTACAATTGTGTAAAAGGACTACAGCTACAATAATGACTCCCTGGCATGCATTAGAAGCACAGCTCATGTAATAAAGGTGACGTGGTTACCAAAGGAACTGTCCCTATAGCTAAGAAATTCAAGGCCAGTATTCTTTGAATGCATGAAATGGAAATGTGGAGAAACATTTTATTCCACTGCATGAACTTGACGTGTTGAAAGACAAACCTCGATCTCAGCCAAAATGATTCATAAAGTTTGATGCCGTGTCCAAGAAACACTATCCTTTCCCCTTCCTATAACCATTTCAGTCTAATCTCTTGCCGTGAGAGTGTTGGGTGTCATAAATTGCCATCTGCTGAATTTTACGGTCTTGGGTTTGTGAACTTTTACCCAGAACCTGCTGTGCGTGGCATTTCGGAACCATATATATTCCTCCTCTGCGGATTTAAACATCCAAACAACATTTCACCGCCTCTGATTTACCACCGTGTCTTGACCAGGTGGCAATAAGGTTAAAAAACAAGTCACTTACTCTTAACGGGTTTGTTCCTCTTGCGAATCAGGACATACACAGTTTAACTATGCCTTACTGCAGCGTGCAGCCTCGTTCCAATAAGCGGAGACATTACCACAGATGCAAAAAAACAATGTCAGTTCTTTATTGAGATGATTCTTTGTTCGATGCATTTGCATGCGACAATTTAAAAGACTAGAGATTAGACAGGAAGCAGGAGGGGGCGTGTTTTGCAGCGAGGGTCCAGCCAGCTGGTCATCTAAACTGGGGACTTTGTACACGTGTGATACTTTTTCCCCCCCAACAATTTTCTTTTTTCTAACATCACAAAAAGGAAACTGTGTCACAAACTGTGTTCAACTGTCATGAAGGCCTTGTGTTCGCGCCCCTCCAGCAATAAACCTGATTGAAAAAGTCGCTGTCGTCTGCGTACGATGCGTTTTTCCCCACAGTGCACATGAATGTTCCAACAACATTTCGGACATTATTTCCGTCACTAAGCAGCTCAGTTCAATGCAGACGTGCATCACATTCAATCAGAGAGCAACGTGCAGGATATATTGGACTTCACGGAACTGAAAAAGTTCAAATCTTACAGGATCTTTTTTTGCAAAGCCACAAATATAAACAGCATATTTTGATAAAAACGCTTTTAAATCATGTGCTTTATTTTTCCACAACAATTAAGTTTGGCGTCGAACCGGCAAGCGCCTCAGGCACATGGCGTGGCTTCAAGGGGGGCGGAGCGGCTTTACTCAGAGGGCGGCGGCTCCGTCTACGCCAGTGTAACGTACGTAGCATCGGTGGTGACGCCACAGTTGTTGTCCTTCATGGACATGAGGATGTAGCCGTCGTTGCCCCAGTAGGTGGACCAGGAGTTCTTCACCAGCCAGTACGGCTCGCCCTGTAAGGTACCGTATCCCACCGCCAGCACGGCGTGGTCCAAGTCATCAGGGGTGTTGCCTGAGGAACGGAAGGCAGTTTTAGAGGAAAGGCGCTGGTTCTTGTACAAAAACAGAAGCGCAAAGTGAGACGTAAACTCACCACATGCCGGTTCGTAGTAGACGCCGTGACTGTAGAAGACAAAGGATCGGTGAGCGGCGTCGATGCTGATCGCAGTCGGCCCGTTCTTGAAGAGCGCCAGCTTTAAGGCCTCCGCGTCGCCGGATGTGACGTTGGTGTAGCTCTGGATGCGCGCGACAAGCTGAGAGGAGTTCAGGTGGCAGAATCCGTTCTGTTTGAGAGAAAAATACAAGGTTGTAGGACTATGGCATCGTGGAGTGAGCAAGTTTGGGTTTTTACATACAGAAAACACAGGGAATAAAACAAATAGAATGCTCAGGCAGAACCAGATTATAACAGTTACATTTTGGCCTTTTGAGAAAAAAAAAAAAGAAGTCGGTCAAAGAACTTCACATTTTGATTTGGAATCAACATCTTCAGCTTCAAAACGCCAGTCGTTTGAATTTCATTTGAACTTTAATGATGAAAACAAACAAACATCATCTGCCTTTTATTTGCTCCAGTCTGAACTGATGTTGTTGCTTATTTTGCTTTTTTTAAAATTTGGAAACATCACAGATAAACCGTATCGTCCTGAAACCGTCTCACCATTCCCATGTATGGTCCGTAGGTCTCCATGGTGGCGATGCCTCCGTGCTTCATGATCCACTCGTACGCTCTCCACTCCTCACCGCCATCGCAGGCGTTGTTGCCGAAGCCCCAGGAACAGTCGATGAGCATCTGTTGGGAGAGGACCTGCAGGGATCCCGTCTGAAAGAGGAGAGCCAAGACAAGAATTCAACCCCGCTCAGCACGTGGACCGCCGTCCCGTCCCGTTCCGGCCAGTTCTCTAAACAGCGGCGCCCTCGGTCTCACCACCTCCGGAGAGTCACGCCGGCCTCCGGTGACACGACGTGACCCGAGGGGCCTAAACCAGCCGTCGGTTTAAGGTTGAAACAGACGACATTGCGGAACGTGCATATTTTGACTGGAAATAGAAACGTGGTTGAAGTGGGTGACGCGCACATTTACACCCACTGTAATCTATAGGTTGCCGGGCCTGCGCCATGAGCTCACGGGAGTGAATCTGAGCCTGGCTCCCCGGGGAGAGGCTCTGTTTATGAGGCTGCCACTTCCTGCTGCAGGCTGGCAGTGATAGAAAGACTCTCTTCTGGGAGGAGGAGGGGGGGGGCTCTGGGCGCCGCCTTCTCCTGGCACACAAACCTCCAATGCACAACAATCAAGCTCTGAAAAGATCTCCGATTGAGCTGAACCTCAGTGGTCTCGTTACGCTGGAGGAAAACTCATCTCCATATAAACATAGATTAAAACACTTATCCCTCCAGGGCTTGCAATGAACAAATGTCCCCTTAAATGTTAAAAAGGACAACATTTTCCATGGTTATACAACAAGATAGAACACTGATAAGTGACAGGAAAGAGCAATATTTCAATGAATGTTATGATTAAATCACCCCTGTAACAGTTTCTATGATTGCAGGCCAGGAGACATGATCAGGAGGCCGCGTGTCAGAGCGACTGGAAGCATGTGGTCACCTCAGCGGGGCACCATCGTGTTTGGATCATGTTGCTAGGCGACGGAGGAGGAGGAGGAATGCCTTTGAGGGCGGCCTCCTTCAGGATGGAGGCAGGTCGGCGCGGACATTCACTCAGGTTTATTTATTCACTCGCGCTGTCAAGCTCACTTAACGTGAGCGAGAGCGGCACAATGAGGCATGTTGTGGACCCGACGGCTCAGGAGGGGAAACCTTCATTGACAAGCAAAGGTTTCTTCCTGTTAGGAGGGTTTTTCCTTTTCCACTGTTGCCTTTGCTTACTCATGTTGAACTGTTGGGTTTTCTCTATGAAAGTGAGATTGATGGTGTGTTTGGCAATAGAGAAATTAAATTGATTTTCTTTCATTTTGGATGGAAAAATACTCCTAAATATTAATTTATGTTCACTATAAGACATAATCAAACTCAATTCAATCTATAGACAACATAGGCTGTCTTTTCAAGTAATTTGTCCAAAATGCAATGTACATTAGAATTGGGAAATAAACATGGTTTCCCAGATCCAAACCATTTTAAACCTGTTTAACATACCCTTTTTCTATTTTCCCATGTATTTACTGTTATCCATGTCCACCTCTTACGGTGAAGACAAAAAAAACAGCTGAATTGCATATTTGCTGAATCAGATTGACGACCTCCTTTTACCATAACAACAACAGACATACAATAAAAGTTCAAACTTAAAGGTATAGTAGAGGATTTTCTTCTTCCGGGTGGATCATCAAAATAACTGGTCCTCCCAATTGTCAATCATTCTGGTGATATATGACGTAAGCCCGTCGTACGTGCCCGTCCCTGCGCGCAGCTCACTCCACACGGTCCTCATCATGCCGGTGGCCGACCCGACGCATTATTCTCGGACATTTTTACACAGTTTCACCCCCTCTGGTGCAAATCTTCTTGTAAAGTGAGCTTATGTGAGCGATGCCGACTTGTGACTTGTAAACAGAGCGTGCACGAGGAGAACTGGGCTCGTGCATGTCTCTCGCACGCGTTTTAGTAGGCGTTCCGTCTCGGGAGCAGGTACAGCGTTGCGCATGCGCATTTTTTTCAAACGGTGGAGAGGGCGGTTCTTTCCTAAAATTCCTGAAAATCCTCCTGTATACCTTTAATCATCCATAAAAAAAAAGAAAAAAAAGAAAAAAAAACCCAAACTTAATCAGCGTGATGCATACAAGTCATTAAGAAATTATCTTTAGATTTTAAACCATATTGTGCTCCTGATATGACTCAGAATGGACATTTATTTTTAGCATTTCGTCATGATATAACTGAACTTTTAGCAATGATGTAACATCCAAACTCATATCCCTCAACGTGTTCTGTAACTGATGTTATAACTGATAAATATAAACACAACACTGTACCAGCACTGCAAATTACAAATACAAACATCCACACACGGATCAGTTGACTCCACGTGCTAAACATCTGTGGACTCCAACATTTGGAAGGAGACTGCGATTGTGTTGTAAGAGGCTTTTTAAAAGGTTTACTTTCAGGAAGAGAGCGCCCTCTACTGCCCCAGTGGTGGCAAAGCTCCAGCAGGAGCCACAGATGGCCTGGTCCTTCACCGGGGTAACGGCACCTGGGAATGAAGAGAAGGGGGTGATGAACCTGGAATGCTGGCGAGTGTTCACCGAATCTCTAAGACTTGTACGTACCGTAAAGCCGCCAGTCGAGCGACTCCGGTACCGAGACGCCTTTGTAAAGTTGGGAGGGGAACGGGAGCCCTCGGTTTTGGGTCTTCCCTCGTTTGCTCCCCCTCATGGCCACGAGCTCCGACATGGTGCGATCCGACAGGGAGTTCAGGGCGAGAGAGAAGGACAGGCCCGCTCTGTTCTTGGAGTGAACGTACCTAACAGGGACAAGAAGCCGGTCGCATCAGCTCTGAACCGCCTCCGTCTCGACCGGTTGGGCCGCGGCGGAGCTTCCCCTCACCGCAGGTTATGAACAAACGCGTGCTCCCTCTTGGCGTGCTCCCGCTCGTCGCTGTACCGACGCTGGAACTTCTCCTTGAAATGGCTGAAGATGTTTTGCGAGTGGCCCGAGGCGGAGGTATGGATGAGATCTTTCATTGGATTGGCCAACATGTGGTGCTCCACTCCCGGACCGGGAAACCCTCCACAAGTCAAGCCTTCGGGGAGGACAATCAGCATAAACAAACGTTCTGTCCACGTTTGCGATTGGTCTACGACGGTGAATGTCACGAACCTTCAGGCAGCGAGAAGACTTTCGGGTCCACTTTGGCGCCAAACTCCTTGTAATCCACCAGGTATTTGTCGTAATGTGAACCCAGCAGCGTGTTGTAGCCCATCATCTCATAATGGAGGGGAGCGGCGGTCCCACCGGCTCCTGCCTCTGAATGAGCCACCCACAGCGTGTACGTGTTCTTCTTATTGCCCATGGTGGTCACGTTCTGCCAGACTTCACACAGGGAGCCTCCGAAGTACTCCATCCTCAGGAACTGTCGGGGGGAAAGTCAAATCAGTGCGAGTTGGCCAGCGGAACCGGTCCGCCCTGTCGGAGCTGGATTTACTTTACATCGTAGAAAATTCTAATTGGTGACGTCCCTAAAAGAAACACTGCTTGTTTGTAGTTATACTACAGTCAACAGACTCTGAGACAGATTGAATAGAGTCAGCAAAACTTAAGTTGGTTGTTTAGAAATATTTAATTGTGTCTTGAAAAAGCTGCAAGCTCAGCGACGACCGCTGACATTTCGAATGAAGTAAGATGATAAATCTATGAATGGATCTATATGAGCACACACACACACACACACACACACACACACACACACACACACACACACACACACACACACACACACACACACACACACACACACACACACACACACACACACACACACACACACACACACACACACACACACACACACACACACACACACACACACACACACACACACACACACACACACACCTGGAAGCCCTGCACGTCGGGCAGCGACGGCTGCGGCGTGACCGCTTCCTCCTTCGTACCGTTGACCTGAAAGCACTTCATCACATTTTGCTCCTTTTCCGTCGTCTCGGGACTGATTTTGTACGCGGTGCCAAACGTCTGGTCCGACCCCAGCTGGTAAGTGGAAACCTGGCCTGGTGACGAACACGGGAGAGGGGACGTCAACCTCACCGGCTCCCTTCATTCCAAACCTTCAATTTATTTGACAGTCTATTCTCATTAAAACCCTCATATTCCCTCGTATTTCAATCACTTCATTTGTAAATTAAAGGCACATCGACCAGCACAAAGACATGTGACATACAGACTTACTGGATACTGGAAGAGAAAATATGAACATGACCAGAAAAGTCCTTTTTGCAATAATAAATAATATGCAGGAGGATGATAATTTCTCCCCTAATAAATGTCCCACAGCAATGGAAAAGGCTGTCGACCCCAAATATAATCCAAGCTAAAAACTGGCCAAAGCATCCAACTCTCATAAACATGGTCTCGTCTCCTGGTCACACAGGAAAAGCTCACTTCACTCTATAAATAATCCCCAGATTGTTGAAATCAGTCCGTTTCATTGAAATGTAGCATTGATGTGACGTAGATTTTTGTTCTACATTTCAAAAAGAGATTCTCATTTAATTAAAAACTTTGAGCGGTTGTACCAGTACAAAGATTATTTAATAAAAATGTTTTTGATATGAAAATAAAGCCGTTAATGTCTGAGGTGTCACTTGCAAACTCGTTTTCATAATGAGTTTGCCAAAAAAGGTTGATTACATAACAGGGGCTGTGTTCATAGACAGTGATTGTCCTTCAATAGTGCTAAACAGGCAGAAAATCCTGCACCACAGTCATTTAAAGTCACGATCATGTGACACAAGTTAGCAGATCGAGTTCCAGCACAAGTGCTGATCCTTCCTGTTTCACTGGATGATACAACAGGCTCTCCATTTCAAAACCACTTCTCCATTCAAGTGTTTTTCTGAAAACCCGTCAGGCGTTCTCTCACCATGGTAGTAGTCAATTCGGCTGGACTTTGCTGCGACATCAAACCAGGCCTCGAATGGCTCCTTAATCTCAGCATAGGGCAGAGAGATGACCCCTGTGGAGGACAAAACAGTCACATGAGATCACAACACACAGAGGAAACTGTTTATGTGAAAAATGTTGACGGTTTACCTTTGACATGATAGGTTTCCCCAAAATCAGGAAGCGATGGGACTGCTTTTCCCTCCGAAGCTGGAAATATAGACAATAAATAGTGAAATATTCCTGGAATTCATCTGTGAGACTGTCCTGATGTGTCTTAAATGGAAATGTAAAACTATTACTGTACAAGAAGTGTGATTACATGCATGTCATTTGTAGGGGAATAATACACAAAATGTGTGTTGAATTGGTAGAAACACATGAATTTTGGGTTTGTGTCAGTCACTTGATTAGAAGTCAACAGTTGTGTTTGTATAATGCTTAATGCTCGTCTGTCTGCATATGGGCGGTTCCTCACGGTTCACTCACATACAAGCTTATTTTTGACATAATTCAGCACAAAATGCAGAAAAAAAACATTACAAATGTCATGTTTAATCACCTTTCCTTTTCCGATGTTTGTATTTGAGTGTTGTTTTATTTTTCAGAAGTCGTGTCGGTGTTGCGACAATAGCTGAATGAAAACAACACGAGAGGGAAAGTTAATGTTTGTTTCTTACCGGAGGCAGCCCACAAAACAACAACCGCAACGAGCAAACGCCGCATTATTTCTGCTCGGAGTGCAGAGAGGCGAGAAGGAAACGCAGCGAGGCTTAAAAACAAAATAAATGGAAAAAAAAACGTGACCCTGAAGAAAATCCCGGAACCTTTAAAAACACTCATTAAATATAGAAACGAGCGCAGGGGATGTGAGTGACGTCAGCTCTCCACCAACCAGAGAGCGGGAGGTGGAAACATCCTCCAATCAGAAATAAGGGGCGGGACTTATTGGTTCATGATCACGTGATTCATATCATATGACTTGTAGAGGCCACATGATAGCCAGAGATGTCAGTGGGGAAATCCAATATGTTATTATTATTAGATGTTATTATTGTTATTATTTACTTTATATATATATATATATAGTAACATAATTTGTTTGTTTTACATTTCTTGAATAACAAATTTTAACATTAGGATTTAGAAGGCATTTTTAGAAGGACCCTCTGAGCCAAATGGGTTAAGATGGCTTCTTATTGACTAAAAGACATAGAGTCATCAGAACTGTAAGGGACATAGAGAAAGATCTCCTTCAGGAATATGAGGAAACTCTTAGCATCTGGAGGAAGCTGCTCTGAGGTTGATTTGAGTCGGATATTTGAGTTGTCCCTTGGTTCTGAGGTCTGTTGCTTGTGGGATAAAATAAAAAACTAATTTTACTCATATCCTCTGTGCCTGAGTCCTGCCTCGAGTCCCAGCCTGACGGCAAGTCAAGCAGCTGTTCTCAACCTTAGTTTCCTTCAAAAAAGAAAATACGCCATGTGCAAGCTCCCTACATATTTTCGAATATTTACCTTTTAATGGCATAATTTTAATCAATTTTGCGGTATATAAAGTGAGGTCTGTAAAAGGTTGAGAACCATTTCAGAATTTTTCAACCTTCCCGTTTTTTGTTTTTTTTGTTTTTTTTATGAGCGTCAAAAATAATCACTTGATTCTATTTGGTTTTAAAGTTCTGCAGGGGTTGCTCCAAACCTGGTTGTCCAGCAGTGACATCACTTCCATTCGGGCATCAATGTTGATGCAATTTAACGTCCGTTCAATGCTGATCATAACATGGTTGAATCCAGGTTGATTAAATATTTCATATAATATATTTCAATGTCGATCATAGCTAGCAACTATTGTCAATGTTCTGACATCAATGTTGATCTCAATCCTCAGCCTGACCAAATCACAGTGTTGATTCAATAACTTTTTGCTATCTGGATTGTATCGAGATACAGATTCATATCTATTAATCTCTACATGCTGAATTCATATATTTATCAACGTACCACACAACATGTCTGTCTTTGTAAAAGAGCACAACACAAAGTATTTGGTTTTTTTTTTTTTTATTTCACCACAAACAGAACAGGACAGTATGTCCTGAACAAAGGTGATGTTGCCCAGCTGCTCTGCTTATAATGGGAATGGCCATCATCAGAGCGATTTCTGCAAAACAAGGACACAGGACACAAAAACAGATGGTGACGTTTCAAGATCTGACCAAAGCAAGAAATGTTTTTTTTTTAAATTATTATTATTATAGGTATCATTGGTGAAAAAGGTTTGAGCACTTGTAAAAGTGAATTTGTAGTTGTTTACCTGGAGATTAAAAACCCTCCACACACCAACATGCGCTGCATTTTACGGTCAATGGAGCCAAATGTTGGCTGGCTTGACGTCGATCATCTTCACCAGCCTTCCTGTGGAAGGAAATGTACTCGTTGAAACACTGAATATCCCGAGTCCAAACCCGATGTTTTGAACAGGAACTAGATAAATCCACTGGACGGCAGTTTGAATTTCGGCGAGCACGATGCGGTTAAAGACCCGCTTGCCTTTGTGCTTGTTGGCGTGTGCAGACGTGATGCGAGACGTGAGCCTCTTCAGTCGCTCCTCTCGCTCGTCGTGCAACCGCCGGTACAATTCCGTCCAGGACTCGGACTCAAGAGGAGTCTCATGCCTGAAGTCCCGCTTGCAGTGACTCATCCAGAGCTTGTCCAAGTCCTCCAGGAAACTCTGAACATGTAGTGATTGAGCCAGATTAATACATAGTTTGTCCTCGTGCACTTTTCACAAGTAGCAAATGTTCTTTAGTGCAATCCCATGAAAAACGTGTCAATGTAGCTTCATTCAGCAGTTTCTATCGAGATTTAGTGGCAATAATGACGCAAAATAAGTATCTTAACTCTGTTTGGACTCTAGTTTTATCCAGATTACCTGCATCTAATGTCAAAACATGTAAACAACCGAGCTGGGTACACTTTCCTTTCAGTCAGACCAATGAGCAAATATTTGAAATAATGACGTAATGATGTAGAAAAGCCACAGAGATGTTTTTTTTGGGTGTAAAAACATTGTGAAACAAGTTACCGGGTTCTTCTGCTCGATGCGGCGCAGCTGCTCAGGGCTGCATCGCTCCAGGACCGGCTTCAGGATGTCAGACGGAACCTCAGCGATGGCTGAAAGAGAACATGTACCGGAATGTTGGTGCAGCATTTTGCATCGGGTGATGACAGGTTTGTAAGGAAATACAGGCACACATCAGGTCTCCTCACACCTGCAGACATGACTCTAGTTGAGTTTGGAGACCGGGTGCAGTGTAGGTTTGAAGACTACGAGAGTATTTTCATGTGTGCAACAATAAAAAGTCGGTGGTTTTGGAGCGGCTCCAGTTGAGCTAAAAAATAAAAAACCTCCCATACGAGCTACATATTGTGGCCTCTCCCATGATCAAATATGGTGACGAAAAACATGATTAACTACAAATAAGCAGCATTGAAATAACAGCAACCTCAAAAATCTAAATATGCGACTGAAGCAAAATGTTGCAAAAATATTCTGGTCCTAAATGAAATTTCAAAAGTTCTGGATCCAACTGACTGCTACTAGCACCACCTGTGGGAAGGCTCAGTAACTTCTCAGTTGTTCAATGCTTTCACAGTCCGGCCACAGAGATTAATGAAGCAGCTCCACTCACAGTCGATGTTGTTCTGCAGCACATGGAGCCACTTCTCACGGGGGCTCATCACACTGGGCAGGTTGGACGTCTTCCTGCCTGAATAAATCGCCGTCTTTGTGGTGCATCTCATCCCCATGTAGCCGGTGCTTTCTTCCTTGTCTTGTGCAGGAACTGAATGAGGAAAGAAATATCACATTGAGCACCGTTCTTTATGCCATGAATTTCAGAGTTTGCTATCGGTTTAACAAGACGTCTTGTACTCTGAGGTGAGCGCCTCACCTTTGCATCTCTGAGGCGTGACGCTGGTTGAGGGCAGAGGTCGGCCGTTGGGCTGAATTGCCGGCAAGGGGATTTCAGGGGCAATTGGAAGACCTTCAACAACCTGCAAAGAACAAAGCACTTGAAAAAAAGAACCGAGATTGTACTGGCCACAAAGTATTTTTGAAACTGAACACTCAATGTCAAGTTTCTCTCAAAACTAAAATGATTTTGGATGTCTCACCCTCCTGCGTTTCTCTGGACTTGTCAGAGCTGCTGATGAGTCGGAGAACGAATCCTCTTCCTCTCGCACTCGTTTTAATCCTGAAGGCACAAAATGATGAGAACAAGTCAACACCGAAACAGAATGTTTGAATGTCAACATTGTTCCTGTGGATGTCTGCATGTATGCCTGGAAATGTCTCTCTGAGCAGCGCTGATCTAAATACCAGTCCAGAATGGCAGCTCACAAAGTTGAAAACAACTAATATGAATTCATACATTTATCTTTTACACACATTGGGTCACAATAAAAGTAGCCCGGATCAAATATAATAGGTAATATATAATAGAGCAACTTGTTTGAGGCTAATATAAATCCCAATATGTAGAAATGGATGGATGGAAATTGCTACTTTTTTAGTTTTTTTTAACAAGTCTGACACAAATACAAAGCCAGTTTTGTTTTTTGATCAAATACAGAGCAATAAAGTGAAAGAGCTGAACGCAGCACAAAGATCAACATTTGATGACTTTTGACTGCATCATTTGTTCTGAATTACTTGTTTGATATTGTGGATGTTCTTGAATTCTGGGTTTGAAATGAGGCTCTGATCTTTACACTGACTGCTCCTCTACTTGGATGCTGCTTTTTGCGAGGATTAATTAAACTATTATTCAACTGAGGAACTACAAATGCTTTCGACTGTCTTTGCGAGTACAAGAGTTTAGAAAAAACCCTCTCCTGGCAGGTGGATTAAAAAACACATTTGAAACTGATGAAACCAGAAAGAAAGTTTGTCTGGAAGCAGCTGGGCCTTGATGAAAGACTCGGGAAATGGACAAAGATTTAGGAACTGGGATCAGGATACAGTTGTTTGAGATTGTTTGTTTTTTAACCACCAATGACAGTGTTTTGTTTAATTGGGAACTTGGGTAAAAGTGTTAAAATGCAGGTGAAACTCACCATTATCTTTCCTGCTGTCCTGTGAGGTTGATTTCCTCTCCTGTCCATCGCCTCGAGACTGTGCATCCTTGTAGGAGGCCTCTTTGGTGTGGCTGTTAGACCTGAGAAGAAAAAAAACAAGTTAAAAATCACTTTGTTGACCTTAAAGCTGCAGGTCATGGTCTTCATCAGAGGACGCTGGGTTGCCATGGACACCGCTAATCACAAAGACTACTGACTGCATCGATTGCTGAAATGGGCTGTAAATCATACTGAAACCTGAGAGATGAAACATAGGGACACCCTCTCGCTCACATCATTTACATGCTGAAACATGGAGAATGCAGAAAGTACCTGTCTGCAGGCTGAGGAATCAACTTCCTCCATTTGGCCACAAGGCTTCTCGCAACGTCTCCCACTGCTTCACGCCTCCGAAAAGAGTTGACCGTCTTTCCGACCCCAGTTTCCTACAAGAGAAGAAGAAAAAAAAGGTAAAAAGGAAAGGAGAATTAACTCAAGTGTAACCTCAAAGAGATGTAAAGCAGCTGCAATCAACTAAATAACAAACTGAACAACCCGAACAAAGTAAAATTATAACAAAATAAGTGGAGGCTTAAAAAAAAAAGAGTTTTGAGCTTCAGCTAAAGGGAAAAAAGCTACTAATAAAGAGTAAACTATCAAAACAAAAAAAACATGTGCAACGCAAGCCAAAACGAATAAAATAAAATGTCAACAAGCACCAGTTGATGTAAAAATGACCAAAATGCGACGCAGCAGCCGTAAAGAGAAACCACAGGGAAATGTCATCAACCGTAAACAAGAACAGAATAACCACAGCTTGATATACAAACAATCCAAACCTGTACAGGGTGACAACAACAAGCAAACAAAAAGCAACAACATCTGAGTGTGTGACTGCTCTGTGTGTTTCAGTCTGGTGGCCTTGTTCCTCGGTAGAATGAGCGAGGGCTTTGTATGTGTCTCATACATGTTTCTCGGACCTTGTGTCATAATCAATTTATCATGAAAACAAAATCTCCAATCTGTAACAACTAATGAGATTCCTGCACAGCCAAACAAAATGACGTGCAGATTTACAACCAGCTGGAAACATTCTTACCACCAGAAGGTCCAAAGTGATGGGGAGTTCTGCAAGTCTTCTGAAAGTCTTCAGAAGCTAGAAACACAAAGAGAAATTATTCATAAAAATAAAACACTTTTAATTAACACATTTTAATATTTTGATCGAAGTGATCTTTCCTCACACTTCAAATTCAATTTTTCCAGCATGTATGCCAGCTTGTATTCACAGTGTGTGTATGTGTGTGTTTTTATTCCTACAGTTTAGAAAAGGCTTCACGACATTTATCTACTTTAGTGACACTTTGGGACACGATCAGTGCTAAATCACCAAATCGTCCCTTGTCACCCCGTTAATTTTTTTCTTCTTTTCTTACCTTTTGGGGCTCTGGATACGCCCGGAGCTGGGAATTAAGTCTTTTGACTGTTTTCAGTAGTTCGATTGACATCTTTAGTACTGGCAAGCCTGTTGTCCGGAACTGATTCACCAAAGAGCGAAGACACGACAGAAGTTCGATGATCAGCGAGGGTCAGAGGGCAGCTAGTGACTGTGGTTTTCATGCAAGTGATAGTCTATTTATAGTACTCAGAGATCAAAGGAGCAAAGGAGATTAAAGGAGATCAAAGGAGCAGCTCAAACCACCACAACTCATTGCATTTGTGGAGAAGCTCTCATTGGCTGCTTAAAGGAGATCAAAGGATATCAGCTCAAGCCACCACAACTCATTGAATTTGTGGAGAAGCTCTCATTGGCTGATGTCTAACTATACATGGCTGCTTTTATAGACATAAAATGTATGTGGGTGCTAAGTTAAGCGTACACTGCAGTTTTTTGGTTATTTTATTTATTTGTTTCTATTTTTGTTTGATTCTATTTTTTATTTACTATAATTTTTTGGTTTTTGTTTCTATGTGTGACTGTATGTGTTTATATTTCCAAAATTGCATCTGTTTGTGTGCCACTGACTGGCACAATATGCATGTATCCTAATTTGAAAAATTCTAAATAAAGTTTTCAAAAAGAAAGTTTGTATTGCAAGTAAAAAAAAGATAAACACTTTAGATTTTTCTGCGCAAATATTGAGAAGCTGTCATTTGGGAATCCAAGATGGCCGACAATATGTCTGCTTCCTTATGATCGCCGCCATTTTGTTTTGCCAGTTTTGATCCGAATCACCACCACAGCATCACTGTCGGTGGGAGGCCAGAGTACATGATCCGCAAAGCAACCATGTTCCTCCAGAATTGAAACCTCGCCAGTGCAGTATCATAATGGCGGCTTCCGGGCGCCGACATACTCGTTTGCGGCCACGGCCATATTTAGAAGGACAACTGACGTCACTGCTTCAGTTACGTCACAGTTTCATGGATCATGTTCAGTTTGAAGAAGCCCCAGTACACTGGAGGGAACATCCAGGTGGATATAATGTGAATAAAGCTCAGAGAGTATTTATAAGGTCCAGAGCCAAGTGGATTGCAGAGAGAGAACCCACCCACACACCATATTCCATATTCAATTTATACAAACACAGCCTAGAATAAAAAAATCACTCATGATGAATGCTTTGAACAAAAAGTATAAGGAAGGAGGTTTTGAGTTTCTTTATCAACGAGTCTCTTTATAAGCTTTCATTCTATTTGTCATGTTTCCTTACCTTCAGGACAACATAGTGCCTCATCTAACTCCACTCTTCTCTATTCTAAGTACTGCATTACATTTACATTTCACATCACTGCACCTGTTGTTTTATATCCCAGATTGTTGCTTAGCCATGGAGCAAAGGTTTATTCTGTATACACTTGCTGTGTACATGATTGACAAAGTCGTCCAATTCTCTCTGAACCTATTTCAGCAAGACACTGCAGCTGTAACCACATCTGTAGAGTTCAGCTACTAAACTGATCTGCCTACTTCATTCATGCAGTGACAATGTCTGATGCATTAAGCAAAACAAACTACAAGAATGGAGAGTAACTGTAGTTACTTCAGTAGGAAAGAAGTAAATGTCCATGGCAAACCTTCAAAAAGTACCTCTGACAACTTTAAAAGAATAAAACCATCCATGAATCATGTCATTGGTCTTTATTTTATACACAAGCACAGGAGACTTTGATGGAGAAAACTCATATGAGCACGTGTGGAAAGGAAAAACTCCCTCTATCAGGAAGAAACCTTTGCAGAAACCAGAGTCAGAGGTGGCGTCTTTTCTGCTGAGCGGTTGGGGTGAGAGGACAGAAGAGTGGACAGACAGATAGATAGATAAGAGAGAGATCCACTCTGTGAAGACTGATCAGGACAGGAGGCTTCAAACCACCTTCAGCTCCATCTTCAGCCATGCAGCAGGGAGGTTGAGAGACAGACTACAGGAGAGAGAGGCAAATGTTAGTGGCATGTAATAGTGGCAAAGAAGTAGTAAATGTTATTACAGGTAATAGTGGTAAAGAAGTAGTAAAGAAGCTCAGTTCAGGTCCTCCAGCAGCGTTAACCTGTGGCAGCTTTTCTACAAAATGGTCTAAGGTGTCCTGAAGCAGCTCTCACTGTAAACTTTATTAAATAGAAAACTCTTCATCCTAACCTTAAAAATAAAGACTGTTTCAGCCCCCCCAACTGAAGCTGGGATCTGGTTCCACAGAATAGGAACCTGAAAGCTCTGCCTCCATTCTACTTTTAGAAAACTTAGCAACCTCCAGTAAGCAGCACTCTGAGAACCAAAAGTAAAGGTAAAGATTCCAACAGATAAGACGGTAATGAGCAGCAGCAGTGCAGCGACACTCTACTATCAGGTGAAAACAGGAAGTTATATGATTACTACACCATCACCAGATGCATTCAGACTCTTGTTCATCATGTACGGTTGGCTAGCCTGTGAGAGAGTGTTAGAACTTTCTCCCACTGGCTATGAGGACCTCTGCCTCAAGCCTTGTGTGACCTGAGCCTATCAGGATGTTGATGATAATCTGAAAAACACTGACAAGGTGCATGTAGACAGGTTTCAAAAGACATAAAATATCGACCACTCTACTTCTATGATGTCCTCCATTCAATTGATCATCTTACTTCTGGAAGTATAATATCAAAAACATAAGCGATGAGTCTCAGGTCTCTCTTCTTGATTCCTGTGACCTCCTCCATCTCTTCCAGTAGCTCCAACATCTGTTGCAATACAGAGGAATGAAAGTAAACAAATCAAGCTTATGTTACGTAAAAACTCTCAAACTTGATTGAAGAGATTTTTTATTACCTGCTGGTCACTGAAACAACGTCTTTATGATGACGTGCTGCTTGAGGGCAGGTGATGCAGACGACATCTTCCAGAGGTTCATTCTGTTTGAACAGACCCTCGAGTCCATGAGATCATCATGAAGCTCTGAAGCCAAAGAGAGAAGAGAGAAGAGAGAACATCTATTAGTACAAGAGAATAGAATCACTAACAGCACAGTTTGTCTCACCTTGATCTGCTCTCTGGAAAACACAGTGAGGATCCCCCTCCTCCTTCAACAGCCTCAATGATCCTGCAGATAAAAATACGTTGTGAAAACCAATGAATGGATGCAGCAGAAAAGTTACACTTTGATTAAAGTCAAAACTGTCTGGGAATTATTGTTTCTGTTATTTAATCAACATTAATCAGTCAACTGCAGACAAGATGCAGAATCATTCTTAACACACCAAAAGTTACTGGAGAAAGTTTTCACAAGACAAGAAATGCGCCATTTTGCGTCATTTCCAGTCATGCTTACGCCTCGCACGATTTCAAGATGGCGGCGACCAGTAAATGAGTATAGCGACACCTGCAACACCGCCATCTTGGATTTCCCCCCTGACATCTCGAGATTTTTGAGTGGTTTTGTGTGTGTGTGTGTGTGTGTGTGTGTGTGTGTGTGTGTGTGTGTGTGTGTGTGTGTGTGTGTGTGTGTGTGTCTGTGTGAAGGCCGTCTCTTTCACTGTTTCTAAATGTAAACATTTATTAATGTGTCATGTCACAAAAAAAACATAATGCAAAGTATCTCAGCAGTAACGATCCTATTTGTTAAGTGTGAAAATTCGAGGATTGATGATAATTACAGGCGTACTATGCCTTCCTCAATAGAAATAAATGCACTGGAGGCAAAGAGTGCCTCATCCAAGATGGCGTCAGCTGCAAACACCGGCGTAGGCATATAGACACAATAAAAACAAAGCCATTTTTTTTTCAGAAAACAGTATCTCATAAATTCAGAAAAACAGATCCAATGTTTTAAATGATTTATTTTATCTCATCATTAATTCAGAAAAAACAGAGTCGATTTAAATGTTTTCCTGTGACTGCATTACGCTTCCGTAGATGTTGGCATTGAATTATTTTTCTTTGAAAATCTCAAGTTGTTTTGTAATTAAATCAACTTTTGACAATGTCTCCAATCAATCTCTGTGCTATAATTTTACTAGTCGAGACCAATCAAATCAAATTGGTATGCAGTCCTGTGTATGACAATTTGTATTTGAACTTCTTAGTGCTCGGTTCAGTGGAGGAAAAAGCTTAGCCTTGGTGCCTGAGAGAAGTGATAATCACGACTTTAACCAGCACAACCTTGTCAGATCTGTGTTTTTATATTTAATATCATTGATAGTGACCCTGTGCCTGGCTCAACATGCAGGCAATGAAAGAACTACAGGATATATATATCTAAGCTAGGGCAGATCCGTGATCAAAAGCAGCTGCCATGACATCTGTAACTTTAATCAATTTATTCAATCAGCCCCAGAATTACATCCATGTGGTATAAACTATAACAGCAGTTCTCAAACTCAGGAATGCAGAGCAAACCCGAGTTGGAAGTCCTGAAGTCTTCTGGGGCTCAGTCAACTATGAAATCTGAAACCTGACTGAAGTGGAGGCCATCAATCCAGAAATATTCACAATATCTTTCCCACATCTGTGCAAGACGAGTTAACAAAACGTACAAGAAATCATATGAAATGCTGAATAGGAAACATTTATCAAGGGCCTGAAACTACGTGATGTGGGATTTTTGTGGTGCGGGATAAGGTGAAGAACATTAATGTTAAGCGATTGAAATGACAAAATGCATTAAATTACTGCTGTGTTTAAAGCTTTTGGGAAAAAAATGTCTGTCTGAAGAAAGCTGTTGAGTATGTGTATTATATCTGGAGCTATACAGTTAAAAACATTCATTTATTAATCTATTTGAAAGGGTTGAGGGTGCTGAACAATGTCAGTTAAAGCTTGAAATTCTGTGTATCAGAAAATTAGAATATTGTGGAAAAGTTCATAGATATATAAACAGAATAATACACATCGAGTCATTTGTTTAATTCCAATTGCACATAAAATATGGGGGTTAAGTGGAGAATATATTACTTTGTTTTGCATTGGAAGACATTGTAAAGAAATATGTCAAACTTGAACACAGGTTTCATTTCATTTTTAATAAGTATATGAATGTAGACTTTTTCAGAATATACTATTTTGTTGAAAGTACTTATTGCCTCACTTGTTCTTTCAGTTTAAAATTTGTAGGATTAGTTTATAGTTTATACTCTCAGTTAAAAAACAAATGGCATACTGCTTTCTGCTTGAGTTAGGTATTGCATGTGTTTTGATATTGGCATGTTTTTTATGGACTAACCTTGACTTTTATTGGTTGTATTTTATTGTCCCCTTTTAAATTCGTAACGTGTTGACGACTGTCACACTCACGTCTCTTGTTTTATTCCTATATGAATCACATTACACACCCTGTGTGACACATGCTTCACATCAGTGTTTTGACACTGCTGGACTCTGAATGCAGTATGTCAACTCGACACTAGATGTCAGTATCCGACAGAAGCTGGCGGCTATTGTTGCGCAAGACAACGTCTGAACGTTGAGTGCCAATATGGCACAGACACACTGGAAATCAGAGGGAAGCAGAAATGAAGCATGCATGCAGCAGCGTGTGCAGACAGGCAGGAGACAGACAGGAAAGGCAAAGGGTCTGAACCAAAGTCGGGAGATGACAAAAACACAGTGTGTGTGGGTGTGTGTGTGTGTGTGTGTGTGTGTGTGTGTGCGCGTGTGTGGTCAGAGCTGCACGACAGCAGAAGGAAAGTGGAGCAGCCAGCAGGGAAACAGCTGTAGAATTATTATCTAATGACTCCGTCACTTTGTGGGACGGCTGGTGGTAAACATGAACTCACATCATGACACAGGCACATTACTACGAAGTAAATCCAGAATCAGCACAACTCACTTGCACGGCTTTTACGCCAATGCTGGTATTTTAGGTGCTTTTATTGCACCAACAACTGCAGGGCAGCTGTTGGTGTGCGGTCAGGTGACAACTTATACAAGCGTGTCTCCCCCTGCGAATCCAGGCCTCCAAGAACTGGCCGCATCAACAAAACACTTCACCATCTCATCCCCCACTCGGCTGTTTATTGCTTTATTTAAGAGTTAAACAAACACAACAGTAACCACAAAACATTGTTCATGTACAAGAATACAGGTGTATAAATATAAAATATCTGCACTACAGGGTAGTATTTCAAACATTTGTCCAAAAAAAAAAACAGGAGACACATTCAGAAGAAAAAAAAAAATAGAAGAAATCATTCACTCTGCGGTGCATACGCCTCAGGATGTGTTTTGCACTTTGCACTCCTGACTGCATTCATTCACTCAGTCACTCACTCACTTATTCAGTCATTCACAAATCTAAAGGGGAGACCAAAAAGCTTCAGTCCCATTTTTTTTTTTTAAGTCTCTTTAGTTTAGTGCTCTTGAGTACTGCTTGCACTCCAGTTTCTTCTCAGTCTAATAATTCTATTAAATCAACCCCACTAATGACTAAAGACCTCGACGCACATCAGACGGCTTGTTTTGGACGCTAATGTGGAGCCAGAAAACAGGCTCGCTGTTCACATTATCACAAAATGTCTACAAGTGGTTCCAGCTGCAGCCGGTTAACGCCAATTAAAGTTTACCACATTAACTGGGACGCCGCATGGCGACAGACACGTTACACTGCTACTGGAGGGACTGGCAGCCTCTAATGTGGAACAAACTAAGATTTTATGGCACGAAGGAAGAAGACTTCGTCTCCTTTTGGCAAGAAAATTAAAGTGGCTTATGAGTCTCTGCAGCAGGAATACGGGGGGAAAGTTTAACCTTCGGAAATGCCAGTAATGCGACTGATGATCCACTCGTTAATCCCAAGTGTTTTGAATGAATTCACATTTTAAAGAGTAATGACATACTGATTTAAAATACACACTGTGGAGCACCTGTCAAGTGCATTTCATTTTACACAATACTGACGTCAGCCCAGCTGCGCTGCACCTCGTCGAGTCCACCGTACAGGCGCGAGTTAGACACTGTCGAGGAGCAGGACGGTGGCAGTGGCGCCGGGAGCGGAGATCTCGGGGTTGACGTAGTGCGGATCCTGTTCGTCCGCGGAGTCCCCTTCTTGCTTCTGAGCTGCAGTCAAGGTGAGCTTCTTCAGGCCGGCCTCCAACGTCGCCTCGGCTCCCTCCGCTCTGTCACCTGGCGAGGCACCAAGAGATGACGGAGTTAAACACTTCTTATTTATTGTTCCCCCTTCTGGTCCGCCTTATTGCATACAAACAGAGAAAAACTACTGCTTCTGATGAAAAATGTAATTATTGATGTTTTAACCTGCTTCCTTGATACATTTTGGCCCCTGTGTAGCAGCAGTGTAGCGGTTAGCACTCGTAGCCTCAGAATGAGAATATTCCCACAGTAGGATTGCTTTGTGCCTTTCCATGCCGAGTTTTGCATTTCCCCCCCGTGTGCATCGACTTTCTTCAGGAACTCCAGTTTCCTCCAACAGTCTAAAAACCCACTTTCAATGTTGGTGAGACTAAATTGCCCATCACTGCCAATATGACTTTCTGTCTCTGTATTTGTTAAGTTATCCAACAAGTGTAACTCAAAATGCAGCTGACAGTTTGTTTTGTGCTTAATGCAGATATATGACAACAATGGAGAGTTTCAAAAATGATCACAGCTATCAAGAGTGTTGAATGACTTCTGAAAATGCAAAACATGAGTCAGGATGGTGACTCGCGCGCACACACACACACACACACACACACACACACACACACACACACACACACACACACCTCTCTCCCGGTCGCATTCCGGAGAGGAAGCTCCGCTGCACTGGCTCCGAGGGCCCAGGAGTGGCGAGGCGTGCCCAGAGCCGCACGCCGAGTCTGGGCAGTGAGAGCCACAGGGGCTGGCTAAGTCTGCGGGGCCGTGACAGGAGGAGGAGAAGATGGAGGAGGAGGAGGAGGGGGAGGAGGGGGAGGAGGAGGAGGAGGAGGAGGAGGACAGGCAGGAGCAGGGCATGTCGAGCGGAGTGGAGGAGGCGGAGGTGGAGGGGTGGGAGCAGTGGGAGGAAGGCGAGGAGGGCATTGCCTTGGGGGAGGAGGTGGAGCGGGAGTCGTGCTCCTCCTCCGAGCCGCTACTGTGGCTGCCCTCTTCGTCTATCGACACCGACACCACTGAAACACACAGATACACACTCTCAGCATGCAGACGCACAATGTGGATGGATGAGGGAGGACGGCGGGCCGAACCCACTTGACAGGCCGTCAGACTCCATCTTGAAGTTGGCGATGTCCTCGTGACCTCCGTCCCCCTCTGCGCCGACGCCTTGCTCCCTGGCCCCCATGGCCAGGGAGCGCCGCTGAGCGTGGATCTCCTCCGAGATGCTCTCCAAGTTGCGTAACGCTGCGCGGTACTCGGCTTTGGCGACAACGAGCTTGGCCTGACGCTCGTCCACGTGATGCTTCAATTGCTGCGGGAAGTCAATGGCAGCTTCTTAGCAAACTCGCCTCACGGCCAGAAAAAAAACACACAAAAAAACACGAAACTGTCAATTACGGCTTATATGCATACCTCAAGCTGTAGATAATACTTTGCTTTCAGTTCAAAATACGGTCTGCAGGGAGGGAGAAGGAGAAAAGAGTGAGCGCGGGGAAGGAGGAGAATAACACTCCTCTGTGAGCGCTGGCATTCCTCAGGCCTTACAGAAGGGCGTACACCCCGACACGAGAAACATCTGGACTGCATCGGATGACATCTCCCCCAATTTCTCACACACAAAAACATCTATAAAAGAGGCCGGAGCCGGGGGGGAGGGGGGAGCTCATGAGATCCAGTCTGAAACGGACCTGGATTTGTTGATGGAGCGCTTCAGTTTCTTCTCCAGCTGCCTCATGTGGCTGATGGAGGAGTTGTAGTTGGCCGCGGTCTTCCTGTGCTCGGCTTCGCTGCGCGTCCTCGCCTGCTCGGCCTCCATCACCTGAAACAACAGTGAACGGTGAGCAGATGCGGTCCAACTCGTGCTTCCCGGAGCCGCTTTGTGTTCCGTACCCTTTGTGTGGCGTGGTTGAGCATTTCCTGCCAGGCGGAATCGAACTGCCGGCTGTCCTCCTCCAGCAGCCGCTCCTCGGCCAGGGCGATGGTCTCTTTGGCGGCTCGGAGGATCTCCACGGCTCGCTGGAACTCCTGAGTGGCTTTTTGGGCTTCGATCTGGGCCTGGAGTTTCCACAGAGAAAGGGATGAAACACCACAAAGCCGACCTGGAAACCAAGTGTCACTGCTGAAGAAGCTGAGCGTGTGTGGAACAGATTCATGAATGCACTTCTTTATTATTTAAAATAAAAAATGAAATAAAACCTTCTGCAGCACTAGTATTGCTTAGGAATCTGGTAAGTATCTTACTAATTGTTCTGGAAAACCACATTTGGAAAACATCTCCAGCCTGACGTGCGCGGCGTTTATGCAACGAGAAAGAGTTCAATCAGCGAACAAAATTTAAACGCAGAAATAAATATGTTAATTTGGAGTTTATGTTGACTAATGTCAGTGGCAGCCTTCATTTTGATCAGTTTTGTGCTCCAGTTTAACTCCTGGTCCTCAGGCTGCATGGTATCAGTTTAATAATCGAGAATGTTGAATATTGTAACTTTATGATTTATGATAAAAACAAACACTGAAGTAAAAAACGTTGACATGTTTGTCCTTGTTAAGATCAGTGCTGCTCTGTCACTCGACTGAACCTGTTCAATCAGTTGATCATATGATATTTGTGTATCATCATAATTCATCGCCACCGTGAACACACTCATACGGAGACACAGGCGAGCTTTGAAGCAGTGAACAAGCGCAAGCTTTGTCATGGCGGCGATCTGACACTCTGCCCTGCGAACTGCCCACAGTCGTGGTCAACGGGAGGATTATTCTCATCACGCTGGACATTTCTGGACCCACTCGACTTAAAGGTCGGAGAACTGGCTCCAGGCCAAGTGTGAGCAGTTACAGGAACTCCGATCGGATTTCCCTCCGTAGCGTAACATGCAGTCATTGCTGGTCCGTCTCAATCTGGAATATTTAGTTCTGCTGTATCTTAAAGATACAGTTTTGTTTTTTTTAAGGGATCACTTTAATGGGTCAAATTTCTCAGAGTATCAGGAGGAAGCAAGTTGTTTGAAGTACCAATAATCTACTTTGAGTTCATATAAACACCCGTTCAGTCTCATTTTGCTTGTGTTGACACGACCGCCCGGCTGCATTGACTGACAACAAACAATGGAACAAAGTTGTTGATCACATCTGAGACGTTTTCAATAGATTATTGTCGATCCCGAGAGAGACTTTCGATTTTCATGATAAACTAAAGCCATGAATTAATTTCACAGGTTCAGTCGTCACTTGTTGGGAATCAAAATGTCATTTATGCACAGAATGAATTTGAAAGATGAGCTTGGAGTGACTTCCTGTCAGGTCAAAAAAGCCTTTTACATATAATGAACAGCAAAACTATGAATAATACATGCCATGAATACATTTATTTTAATTGCTTATTTAAAAAAAACAAAGATACACCTTTGTCCTGGCGCTTATATGCTACTGTTGACACCAATTAGTGTTGCTAAAACCAGGATCATTACACTTTTGCGACTTGGATACTCTACATCAAGCCACAACACAACATGTGTTCTCATATCTTAACAACGTGGCACCAAAAGTAATAAACACTTCCATTCACTCTATCTTCAGCAACGTTTGCAGGCTGCGCTAACATTTTGGATGTTTGCGATTTCTGCAGCCGGTGTCCATCAGCCAGTCGCCAACGTTTGTGTATTTCTTGAACCCAACAAGGTTCAGAGTGAGAATTTAAATGAAGGCGATGGCAGCAGAGGAGTGAGGATCAGGAGACTCAAGTGGACAAAGTCAAAGAAGTTCTTCAAGCTGTTTTTCTCATGGCCTTCCCTGTTACATTAACCCCTGTAACGTGACCCCTGCCTCTGCCTCCATGTTTCAGATTAAAAAAAACCCGCAGCAGTGACGTGAGCAAGCCAGGGTCTGCACCGTCTCACGGCGGCAAGTAGAAAACACAAAAGCCACGCTGGCATTGTTATTACTATCTGGGTGTTGCAGCGGTTCCACAGGCTTTCCAGAGCTTCAAGAAGGTGAAGTGATAGAGGGCGGAGGAGGAGAGATAACGTGTTGCACACTGCGTGCAATCCATTATTTGGACAAACTGGCAAAGATGGACGCTTCCTCTTTGTCCCTCATCATGACCCACTTCCCAGGCTCGGGGAGGAGACGGGTTGCAGGCGAAACCGAGGGGGAATGATGGATATTTGATGAGAAGGGGGAAAAAAAAACAAACGAAACTGAGACCTGCTATTTCTGCTTTGATTTCTCTCCAAGGTGACAATAAAGCACGGCTCTAAATTACCCTTGCACGGGGTTAATGTTATTTCAAGAAGCTTCGGCCGCAGCACGCGGCGGAGTTAAAAACCCACACATCACAATCTGCCTGTTCACTCTGAGCCTTCAATCTTTCTCCACTGCAGCAAAAGCAGACGCTCCGAGGATTAACGCATGCTGAGATCTTTACGGCACAAAGGCCTGTTGAGCTTCAGACACCATTGCCGGCGACGAGCTTCGTTATCGGCTAATTAACTTGATGCGGCAGAGCTCGCGGCGTGTGACACCGAGGACCTAACGACGCGACGACTGCGGCACGTGAGCCGAAGTCATCCTCCGAAACACTTGACCCCCGCGCATGACGCATTCTGAACTGCCGGACGTGTCACCCACGTTTTAATCTCCTCGCATTTACGGACGCAGAGCAAAGCGGGTGGGGGTGGAGGTGTGAGAGGGCGAGGGAGGGGCGAGGGAGGGTGGGGGGCAACACAGACAAGCAGACAGACAGGCAGTGGTGCAGAAGAGAATGCTGGGTAAAAAAGGATAAAAGATAGGACAGCACAGGCAAATTCCGACACGCCGCCTCTCTGGGTGTGCTGGAACGCACGGGGGTAAAAACATGGTGGGGGGCAGGGGGATGAGACTGGCTTAAGGGTGGGGGTAGGTGCAAGAATGGGGTGTGTGTGTGTGTTTGTGCAGGGTGGGAGGCGGTCAGAGAGGGTGAGTATTAGGATCCTTCTGAAATGGGTCATGTATTAAAATTTAAAATATTCATCCATAAATCATGACCAGACAATACGCTACGTTATGCCGAGGAATTATAGGTTTTGCTCCACTAAAATACCCCAATCACACACTGTCACACATGTTTAGAGGTTGGTTTTTTTTGTTTGTTTTTTTCACACCATCCTTTCAAGTGGATGCAGGTTGCACCGAGGTTCAAAGCCTCCCGGTAATCTGCGGCTCTCACGTGTTTTCTGTCGGAGGAAGTTCGTCACTCTGCAACAGCGATAAAGCGAGGACAGACCCATACGCACATGCAAATTAACAGTCTATTTTAGTTTGACCGCCCAGCTCTGACACACAAATGTCAGCCTGCTGATGTATGACTCAGAAGGTTCTTCTCCACTGGCCGGGATGTTTTTTTTTTCTTTTTTCGGGGAAAGCCGAACTCTTAAATGTCTGCAATGCAATCCAATCGGATCAGGGCTCCTGCAGGCCGGAGCAATTACACGGCAAATTACTGGGGGAATCTTGGCTGAAGTTTTTCAAAGAGGTGAGCAGCCGAAGCGTCGGGGGGGAAAGTGTCACTATTTCTCACCTTCTGACCTCCAAAACAAGAAAATGGAGCACGTCAATCCGTTCCTTCTCCACAGTGCGTGCGTGCGTGTGTCTAAAAATAGACACCACGTGAGTGTGCTTCCTTTAAGTAGATATGAGCGGAGCTCTTTAAACTCCTCACCGCTAATCCTCGGTAAGCCTGGCCTCACATTGTGTCTGCCAACCTCAGAGTCACTCCAGCTCACTTCTGTGTGTGTGTGTGTGTGTGTGTGTGTGTGTGTGTGTGTGTGTGTGTGTGTGTGTGTGTGTGTGTGTGTGTGTGTGTGTGTGTGTGTGTGTGTGTGTGTGTGAGTACCTGTCTCGCCACTTTGCGGGCCTCCCAGTAGGGCTTGGAGTCGTCCACAGCGCGGCCGATCTTCTTCACCTGCTCGTCCAGCTTCACCGTAGCTTCCACCAGCACGGCACGAAACCGCTGACGGCAGTCCTGCAGACGCGCGGGCACTTTTAGAATGACTACGCTACACATTTAAGAACTGTGAGCACAATGGACTCTGTTCGCTGTGGGAATGCTGATGTTACGAGTTCATTGTGTCTCAGTTCGGCATCGCAGCATCGACCGTGGTTGTAATTGTCTCACGTGAGGTCGTATTTTAAGTTTGCCTTCGTCGTGGCTGCTTCTGTCGTCTGCTTGGCTCCGATGGATTTGGCCTTTGACTCAAAAGTAGCTCTTCACTAAAAATGCAACCACGAAATCCAAGAATGTATTGGCATTGGAGTTCTTGTGCGGCAAAAATGCATGTCTCTGTCCCCAGTTGCTACATTCAAGCACAGCGTTTGGAGCTGAACGTCTTTGTGGAGGGAATGAACAAACCTATCTGAGTTTTACTGCATATGAATAGGAATTTGGTCGGTTTAACTGGTTTGCACCGATTTGTTAAACGTGTTAATAACAGACGCAATCATAAACTACACAAGCGTTTTCAGAAGTAGTAAAGCAGATTGGGTATTACACATTCTCATAAACTCCTCCCAGTATTTTGTACTGTAGCTGAGAGTCACGCCCGACATCCTGCTTTCAGGAAAGCAAAGTGTGCCAAAATGATAGCAGTGTGTTATTTTGTGCAAATTTCAGTTTTGTCCTGCATGTAAATCAGCTTCCAGGTTAGTGCTGCTTTTTTTTTTTTAACATGTGCAAATCGTGTTGTGTAAATGTCAGTCAACCTGTGACCACAACAGACTTGCCTGAATACAAAACATTAAATGCAATGGTGAGGTTGTGCTGTGTTCCAAAGTTAAGCGAAGGTTAAGGAAATGGGTAATGAGATAACTTTTTATAACATAAATAAATCTCTGTTAAATTAACTGAGGTCAATCTAAAGACGAAAGAAGATTGAATATCACTTCAGTTTTAGAGTACAATAAAATTGTACTCTAAAACTGAAGTGATATTCAAATGTATCTGTTTTGCAGGGGAAAAAAGTGGGAAAATGTCCAATAATTTACATCCAGTCAACAGGCACACAAACCCAGTAAAGAAGGATTGATGTAAGAGTCACTTTAAGTTCTTATACGGTTAAATAAGGCCACGTGGTGCAGCTGTGACTCGTTGTTTGGGGACTTTCAGCCATGTCATTACTACTTCTCCACGTCTCGGACGTCGCCTTAAATGCCCTGTGCCATTTTGTTTCATGGCTGCCATGCTTAAAATTCACTGACGGAAACAGTAATTAATGGTCTTTTTTGCTTTATTGTCCCAATCGATTAAGCTGGCATCAGTGTTAGAGTGTTTTTATATATAGTTACCATATTCATGCTTAATTTCTTGTGTTCTTATTTCACAGCGTCACTCAGGCACTGTTTTCTAATCATGTGTTCTGAGGCTTGATAAGGGCACCCTGACCGAGGCTGATAACAAGGATGAGCCGCATCTTCCACTCAGCTGCCCATGTCGACGTCCCACGCGCGCGGGATGTCCTGAGATTGTACTTATGGTTGATAAACTGTTAAGCATACAAAATGTTTGTTTCTATGATGTATATCCTGTGAACCCTCCCCTTTGTTAAATGAAATAAAAACGCAGGAGAAATGGTCTGGAGCCAGAGTGGGTAGGAGGTGAACTTGGGCACGCTCCTGGCCATTCTCCTCGCGAGTAACTGAAGCTCATCCTTGTTGTCTTGTTCTTTGTTGAAGATTTAATAAATGTCTATAGCCTAAACCTGACAATCAGTGATGAATGCTGTGGTGAATGCTGTGGTGATCTCTATCACTTTATTGAACTGAGGGTCACAGGGTGCTGGACAAAGTTCCAGCAGGCTCTGGGAAAATTAAGTTTAATACCATTTGCAGGCCGCCAGTCCGTCACAGGGCACAACCTGACAATCACACACACTCACATTCACACCAACGGGGAATTAATGAACTAAGAGAGGGTAAACAACACAAACTGTTGATGTTGTCACTGTAAGTACTGACCGACTGAACTCTCACGCAGTGAAAACTTCCCATATTTGTGTTAAAATGTTCAATGTGTGGCACCAAATAATGAAATAGCTTCAAATAATGTAATACAATGGTGAAATATCTTTTTTTACATAAATGAGCGTGAATGCTGTGTTTTACGGGTCCTAAATGAATAAATATGATGACTATAACATCTATAAGACTTAGTTTTGTTACCCTGCACAAAACCTGCAAAAAAAATCCAAGAAATGCAGTTTTCTTAATGTGTTATTGCAATATTGGCTTCAGTTACTAGATTGTGTAACTTATTACACTATTGGCAAACTGTTCTTCTGATACAGGCTCAAATATTCTAACAAACTGGTGGCAATTTATAACAATCTTGGTTACTTATTACATTTAAAATGATTTAAAATTACAAAATTATTGGCCAATATTGCAGAAAAAGTACTCAATGCCTGAAAATAGACTTTCAACATGCTGTTTTACTCTTATTTTATGGAGCATTGAACTGCTTGATCAGCCTCAATTCACCATCAAACTCACACACAAATGGTGACGGCGGTAATGCGACGTGCCACAGCCACCCTGAAAACTAAACTGAAGTAGGATATTGGTGGTTCTTATTTTATTTTTACCCAGCATTCATAGTTAAGGGTTTGTAAATGCATTTAAGGGAATGAATATCCTCATAAAGGAAGCCATAGAAGTGTTCGCGGCCTGAAAGGCGGCAGCACCTGCATCCTGCTCAAAGGACGACCAGAGGAGCGAAGGAGAGGTTGAAGAGGGAAAAGGGAGAGGGTGCTACAGGAAACACACTTCCTGTGACATCATAACCTCTCTTGGCTTCCCGTTCCTGCGGTGGGGGGGGTGGGGGGGGGGTAGCGACGCAGTGCCGTAGGTAAACCCTGCGAGCCGAGGATCGGTGTATTATAGGGACTTAATGACGCCACCCTGTCGGCTTTCATGCTTCTGTATTTTCCCCCAAAACACACATTTCATCGCTCATCTCCCGAGAGGTTTAACGTCTGAGCTCGGATTTTAATCTCGCCGCCTGAACTTCTCCCCAATCCTCTCAATCTACTGTACATCGTCTTTAATCAGCCCAGGCTGCAGCCACACGTTTGCCCACAATCCTCACAGCTGCTTTACTTTCATTTGGATGAAGTGGCTTCTTCTTCTCCTTCTTCTTGTCCGCCTGCTTCTTGTGTGTTTTATTTATAGCAGAGCAAAGATGCTCCTTTCAAAGAGGGAGTAAAAGCCTCGGAATGACTGACAACAAAACAAGCCGGGATTTAAAAATAACCTACTTTATTTCCTGAGTAGTGTGATTTCAATGATAATTGAGATCCGCAGCTCTCTCTCTCTCTCTCTCTCTCTGTGTGTGTGTGGATGTGAGCGTGGGTCTAATGAGAACCAGAGGCGCTCTCCTTTTAGGAACTGAAGAAAAAAACACCAACTGTGGCTTCGCTCTGGAATGTTGGTGGATTTCAACAGCAACTCAACCAGCCCGCACTCGAGAGAGAGAGAACGAAAGAAAAGCTAAAGAAAATGACTTTTTCTCTTTCTGAAATTCCTTACTTGAATGTGGGTTCAGAGTTTCTGGGTTGTGATTGGTCAAAATATGCCATTCACTTCATGAATGTGTATAGCCTTGATAGTTAACATGCTACAAACAAGTGTTATTAGACATATACATGGACAATAACTATGATGGCTTTTCTTATAATAGCATTTTTCTGGAAATATTTCTCGTAAAACTGCAAGTTAAAATGGAAAATGAGCAGCTACACTTGAAGGATTGATAGAAAGTCCTCCCTGATCTTCTTTGTTTAACGTTGTGCAGACAGGACTGATGGCGATTTATTCTAATGAGAATCTAAGTGCATGATTGTTTAAATTTGAGACAAATACAAATAAATCATGTCCAGATAACAAGCCCCTGCTGGTGCAGCAGTGAGTGTTTATACAGTCTGAAAGAGGCATTAAGGTGCAGCAGCTTCTGCTTCAGCTTTTCCACACTCTTACAGCTCACAGATTTAGAATATTTCCACTATTACAGAAGAGTTTGAAAGCGATGGCCTCGTTGCCAGGCAGCTTCCCCAAAACATTATTGGAAACAAGTAAAGGCTTTCTCCCACTTGTTTGGAGCACAACACGAGATTAGAAGTCTGAAAAGTGGCTGTGATGGGTTTGGATTGTTGCAGGGCTGGACGTGTTTATCCAGGAGGAAGACGCAATAACGGAGACGATAGACGTGTTGGCGCTTAATGTTTTGTCTTTACCTCGAGCTCACTTTCCCAGCGGTTAATGTCGTCTGTGGACTGATTCAGCTTCTCCAGCTCTCCCTGTTGACAGAAGACAAATGGCAGGGTTGGTTAAACCTGATCGTGGAGGTGTCTTGAGGATATAACTTCTGGTAATCGAATTACTGTGCATGCAGCCTTCACAGTGTGGGGAAATCTTAAACAGACCAAAACTTCTCGAGGTTGTTCGTGGCGACATTGGTGTGACGGTACAATAACCAGCATGCACAACATATTACTGAGCATTTTCATCCCTTGAGATCCCATCTGGAACAATTTCCCTGAACTTCTCTCACCTGGATCCTTGGATCCACTTCTTCTTCTTCTTCCTCCTCCTCTTCCTCGGCGCACAGCGCGTCCTCCTCACAGTCCTTCCCGTTTCCTTCCATTCCCCTGGAGGAAGAAAAAAACAAAAACAACCACAAAAAAAAAAAAAAACGGGGGTCTTCACTGCAAACAAAGCGCGACCCCGGGGTGCGGAGCGGCAGAGGTGTCCAAGACTGCGATACGCCTCCTTTAACCTTTACGCAGAGCGCACCGCATGCCGCGAGCTTTAACCGGAGTCCGTGCGTCAAAGGGAGCAGAGGAGTCCGGTGTCAGCGGGGACGCGCGTCCTGCTGTGCCGCGGGGACACTGGAGAGCAGGATCAACCTCAGGGAAGGGCAGCGGGCGAACTGTGGGGAGGGGAACGTGTTACTTTACCCAAAGTCATCCGTGCGATCGCTTCTGGTTTGGACCTTCAACATAAAACACCAGCCGGGAGGGAAACGTTCCCGAAGCCACAACAGCGCTTTAATAATGTTTTTATTATCACTGCTCATGTGCTAGAGGAGGGTATTGAGCTGGTTAAAGTCCAGTGGAAGTATTCCTGAGTGGAGCTTGCATGTTCTTCCTCAGCATGTGTGACTTTTCTCTGGTTTCCTCTCGTCCAAAAAACACACATCACCTTAAATTGTCCATAAATATGAATGTAAATGTGTTTAATTGTCTGTCAGGAGCTTAACTGTGCTGTAAATTGTGACTGTAACTTGTGTTCGGGAAAGTTTTGGAAAGTTAAAGCCACATTATACTTGAGCATTAAAGTAAAAGAGTCGACAAGGAGGAAAAAGCTGGAATCAAATTAAATGTACAGTTTGCATATGAAATTGCTCGTCAAGACATTTTTCTTCTTCTCACAAAAACAGAATAATAATAATACAGTATTTAATAGGAATAACAAAAAAAACAAAAAAACAACATATCACATGGACATTTATTAACACACGACAAACAAATGAACGGTTGTTGTCTTTTGCACACATTTCATTTATCTGATTATTTGTGTTCCCAAATATCTCTGCTGTTTCTTTATTTGATGATTGATGTAATAAATAAACTTGTCTCAACTGATCTGAAGACTATCCATGCAAACAGCAGGTTGCACACACACTGATCCTGTGTCCTTCAACTCCTGAGATAAATTCTTTATTTTTTTCTCTACAAACATTGCCCTCGTATTCTGAAAGGAGCATCTCCGAACTACCCCGGTGTTTTGTGGGATGCTGCTCTTTAACTTGACGGACCTCCAGCATGTGAGCTTTGTCTGGTGTGACTCGCCCTCTGCCGGTCAGACAGCTTCCAGTGTGACGTGCAAGATGAAATGGATTTATTTCACAAGTAGCAAACTATTAGAAAAAATAAACAAACTGGAACAACGGTTGTGTGTATGAAAAAAGCGGATATTTTGCATATATACCATCTAGAAATATAATAAATGAATTCCCCATATTTGCCTTATTTCCTTAATTAATAAAATGTTGAGTACTATTCAATGTGGTATTGCTTGCCTGGTGACAGTTGATTTAAAGAATTTAAAATATTGTTTGACTGTCAAAAAAAAGATATATGAGTTCAATCACATTCTGCTGTTAAATAAATGTTTTTCACTTTGTTGTCTTGGACAGTGTGATGTATTTGTTGTTGTAGTCATTCCAGTATCATTAATAAAATGATCAATGATCAAGATGATCAGTAAGTTGATGCCTGACTAGTAGTCTCAGCACAAGAACAAAATGCATTGCTCACAAAGTTTTGGAATTTATTTCCACCAGAGCAGCAGCAGATATCAGCATTTGAGGTTTTTATTCATTTGTACTTGGACTTTCTCTACACACCCTAAATAAACAGTTATTAACAGCTTAAACTATGCATATTACCAAAAGAAAAGAAGATGAATTAATTTGTATATTGTTGTTAAAAAAAGTCTATAAAATGTATTTGGCTCAATATCTGGTAATATATGCAGAAGTGTCACATGTTAAGATAATGATCAGCAATCAATACAAACACACCTATATGATGTCATGTCAGGGATTCTCACCATGAAAAAAACCCCATTGTGAACAGATTGTTATTAATCACACTTTTCTTTCATATTCAAACAATCACCTTGAGTTCCAGCATGTAAGCACAGTCCCCGACACATTAATTCAATGTTTTTCAAAATGTATGTGGTATGAACAATGTGTTGACGTTGCAATAACAATAAAGTCTTGGTGTATTGAAAAACCTTACATTTAAATGTTAATCATGCGTGATGTTTTCTGCTCCTCGTGATTAAACATCTAGTTTATGACAGTCAAGAGTAGCATCTGAAGCTGTTGAGCAAGAATCAGTCCATCAAATTCTGCACTTAACCTTTCCTGGCATGAGCATATAGTGACTATTGATTTTATCTGGTAAATATGACAAAATCCAAATAATGGCATTGTCATGATAAAATAATGATATTTTTTTCACATTGCTCACATGGTATCTTAGACCCTATAGGCTGTTTGTGGTTTGCAATTTTAGTTTGACTGAGATTATTGTTAAAGTTCATTGGTGTCACATTGGTTTCAAGGCTGAGGTGCAGGGGGTTTTGTGAATGCAAAGGGTTAGATTATAATGTCAAATTGATAAATACTTTAGTTTGTGTTTGGAAGTTTATAACAAGCTGCAGTAACCTAAATAACATCAGTGGATTGCTGACATACGACAGGGCTACTGCAGCATGTCTGTCTGTCACAAGAGGATTTGATAACAACAACTACATTTAATAAAAGGAGCCAACATTAGTATTTCTAATATTATGCGACTCTGGCCCACAGCCGCTCTAGTTATTTGTAATGATTACGGATCATCGCCTGCTGGAGGCCATGTGTAAATGGCTGACTGTGTTTTATTCAATAAGAATAAGAACTATTGTTGGAATCTGTTCTTTCAGCTTTTCTGTTGCTCAAGTAATGTAAATGCTTCACACAATCATTTATTTCACTGCATAATCAAATGGATTGATACATTTCTAATGTTTTGCTATGTAATGAAAACATTAAATGATATATGGGTGAACCACATCTGAATTGTTTTTAAAAATCTTACTTTATCGATCCCTCCGGGAAATTCCTCATAGCTATGACTGCAATTCAAATTCATTAACATGGGTCACATGAACAGTTTGAATCAATTTAAACCATTTTAAAGCTTAATAAGGAGCTTTCATGATGGCTTTGTAATCTGATTGGCCCTTGGTGACATCCCAGTTATCATATTTTTCTACGGGGTGGCTGTTATAGTGAAAAGATGTATCACGTTATTGTCTTATAAAAGGAAACACAATTAAAATCTGAAAGTAATTATAACAATGAATGAATCATTATCCCACTGAGGGTAATGAAGTCTCTTCTTCACTGTAAAATAATAATATGTGCTAATTGGCAAAATCTTTAAAAAATGAAGCGTTGCTCTGGTTCTGCATAGTTTCAGTTGTGTCTCACTGACAGCAGCACAGAGAATCTAATAAACTAGTACCACGCATAGATTTCCATTTGAGTCCTATGGTTTCCAAGACAGGCAACATTTTCTTTAGCACACCAGCCTCCGTCAATGTGTAAACAGGGAAAACAAACGTTTTGGAAATATTAAATTCTACACGTGTGTGAATATAACAAAGCCAGGATTTCATGTCCTGCTAAAACACACATTTCTGCATCAGTGTAGTCACATTAACTCAAACATCACGAGGGTCAGCAGTGACACATGTCTTACAGCAGATACCTTGTGAAGAATAACAGCTGAAAGGACACCAACTAGTGGCCTGACGTGCAAATGACAGCATTTTCAAAGTCCTTGGCACATTGTTATGAAGACATTGCTGTAAGACTATGAGCTGTTTAGTCTTTCCTATTGTAAACAGGAACTTGTTTGAGGCATCGGGAGCTTCATATTTGTAAACTTTCAGACCCTTGTTTTTACTCTTTGTACCCCTTGCATCAACGTGTTTACAAATAAATACTTTTATTATATCATTGGCAAATTTGTCTCCAGTTTTATGCAGTTTTTTTTTTAATTCTTAATTTCTGTATCTTGTGTTAATTTGTCAATGCAGAATATTCCAGGCACACCGATGGTAAGTTTACGGCTATTTAAGCATGACGCTTGTGCGTAATTGTATTGTCTGACCTCCTGCGCGCTGCTGTAATAACATGAATAGGTTATTATGCGTCCAGTTCCGAGCAGGTTCTCCCACCGTGGAGTCAAAGTTAGGGGCCGGCCGCCTCTCTTATGGACGCCTGCCCGACTGCACTCGTCGTCATCGCGTTTTTTTCCAGCGTCCTCCTGCGTCTGCCTGCATGCGACCGACCGACGGGCTGATTTCATAACGCGGGGAGGGAGAGAGGGAATGGGGCTCTGAGATCGGACGAACAGCCCAACCCCGGCCTAGGCTCGATCCGTGCGACTGACGGCGTCCTCTTGATCGGCGGGCCATGCAGAAGGTGCGCTAGAGGAGATGCGGTAGTGGAGGCTGTTGCTGATGCTGCTGCTGTCCGATCAGCTGTTTTTCGCGTCTTGAGCATCATCCAGCGAGAAGAGGGAGCGAGCGAGAGAGCGAGAGAGAGCGAGACCGAGCGCGAGAGAGAGAGAGAGAGCGAGAGAGAGAGAGATCGAGCTCCGGAGCCAAGGGGACACCGCAGACCGGATCACAGGAGGATGGAGTTCAAGCATCTGGTGGAGGCGGCGGAGAAGTGGTGCTCCGGGAACCCGTTCGACCTCATCTTCGCCGAGGAGGACGACGAGAGGCGGCTGGACTTTTACGCAGAGCCCGGCGTCTCCTTCTACGTGCTGTGTCCCGGCGGCACCGACAGCTTTGTGAGTGCGCTCGTGCTGGGGCCTTCAGTGCAGTGTGTGAGTGTGTGTGTGTGTGTGTGTGTGTGTGTGTGTGTGTGTGTGTGTGTGTGTGTGTGTGTGTGTGTGTTTGCGTGTGTTGTTGTTGTAGGTGTGTCGAGGGTGGGCTGGAGGTGGGGTTGTCCCGCTTGGTTTTTATGGAGGTGGGGGTGAAGAGGGGGAGCGGGGCGCACAGAGGGTGATGTCATTTTTAATGAACCCCCCCCCCCTCCTCATCTTTATCCTCAGGTCGATGTATTTTTTTTTCTTTCATTCTTTCTAACCCTCTGAACCATAAAACCTGCTGGCCTCCAAAACCAAAGGCCTGTAACATTCAAAATAAAGGCAGCACAGGCCTTCATTTTGAATTTCTAACACAAAGTATCCGGTTACCGACACTAATAATCCTGCAGACAATCCTGGCACATTCACATCATTCCGTTTCATCCTAACTTTCATCAATAGAGTGATTGCGCGCAGAGAAGCTAAAATATGACACCACACTGAGTCAAATAGCTACTTTCCCCCACAAATATTATACAGCAACATGTCAGCATGTGTCTACAGACTATAAACATGGTTCCATTTATCCATTTTAATCTGTGATACATCTATTTTCATGATGGTTTAAATCCCACCATGCAGCCGGTGGACCAAAATCCAGCCCACTAGAGGCTTGAATATGGCCCGCGTGTCACGAGCCCTTTGCAAGTCTGAAACACAGTAACAGCAATATTTCCATTGAAGTAGCAATAACTAATTTTACTCTGGGAACTGGAAGGTTGGTTGCAGCAAGATGCTGCAGTGAAAGCCAGCTATCTTATTTCTGGGTGAGTTGAGGACAATATGCAGGCTGAAAGCCTCCAGACGTCATGCAGCCTCAACATTAAGAGCAACACAACCATAAAATGACTCCATTTGACCTTTTCACATTATCGTTTCTGTGACGAGCACTTTGAGTGTGTTTGAATGATTTTGTTATTAAAGCAAAGGGAACATTTGAGGTTGTGTGACTCATATCTAAAGATCCAATCATTCTTATGGTCCGGCCTAACTACCTAATCAACCAACACAAGGCACGTTAACGTCAACTTATTGACCATCTCTGCTGTGGCTTACAAGCTCAGTGTCTTCATAGTAACATGCAGCATGGCCTCCCCTCACTCACACACCGCCTGTAAACAGCCCACTGGCTTTATAAGCTGTACGGAGCAGAGCAGTGGTGGTGTTATGAATCCCAAAGCTCCAGAGGCCAGACACCCCCCCCCCCCCCCCCCCACCCCGCCGCCTCCCTCCTCCAGTGACACAGGCTAACAGGCCAGAGAGCAGATGGAGATGACCCAGGAGTCAGGGCGTCTGTTCACTCAATAACACATTATGTCACACACAGAGCCAGTGTTGTGTGTTTGCACGCCCCCCTTGGACTGTCCTGCAGTCAGCAGAAAAGCAGTTGTCAGGGGTTGTTCACAGCTGCTGATGGACAAAAATAAATACACAAATAACCTGGATTCTGAACAATCACGTAAAGAAAAAAAAAAATCTTCTTATCATCCCATCAGCGCTCCTTTCAACACTATGATCTATTTTTTGTTAACTGCTACAGAAGTCATGTGCGCACGCACACACACACACACACACACACACACACACACACACACACACACACACACACACACACACACACACACACACACACACACACACACACACACACACACACACACACACACACACTTCTTTGCCTCTTTGCAGTTTCAAATCAGAGAGAATCACTATCTGTCTCTCAGCAGGACTCCTGTTACTCTGATTCGATCAATTCTATCATGAGATGACCGTCTCACGTGCTTTTTGCTCTGTCTCACACACACACACACACACACACACACACACACACACACACACACACACACACACACACACACACACACACACACACACACACACACACACACACACACACACACACACACACACACACGCACACACACGCACACACACACACACACACACACACACACACACACACAGGCAGCACTGTCGTTGCAGGGCCTTCAACTGGAGTTATGCAGGACTAACCCTTCACACACGAAGTATGTAAGTCTCATCTTGATCAGTTCATCAAGTCGACCATTCAAGCATTCCTTGAAAATCTCTGCATTTTGGACCCGGTGAGTCAAATATCTGGACCCCACCTATTATAAGTATTTTGGCCAAACAAAAGGAGAAATACAAAACCAGGAGGGAAGCGATGTTGTCGTCTCTCCTCACTAGAGGGAGCTGAGAGATCACTGCCTCATCACTGTTTCCACCTCTAATTTCCCTTCTGACATACTGAAGCAGCTCCCAGTCACTGTGGAGCTGCTAAAAAAAAAAAAGTCATGAACAATAGCATTTCCCTTTGTGGCCCTGAAGATGTTTCTTCACTCATTTTTGAGTTACTTTGCAGCATTAGCGGTGGAGACACCATCCACCATCCACCATCGTCAAACTGGAGCCACATTCCCAGGACAGTCGGAGCAGGAGAACCTGTCATCACCTTTAGTCAGCAACCGTCTGTCTCACACATTTTCTTATGGCTCACATGACTGGCGAAACTCCTAAATGTGTGCGTGCGTGTTTGTATTTATGGCCAAATCAAATGTTTCCCTCAAATTTCAGTCAAGGAATTTAGGATAGTTACATATTAAAAACCAGCTTTACAACTATCAGGAGACTCGATAACAAAGGAGGCCTGATGCTTTTGCACCTTTTTGCATTTGGCTTCAGCTGACTGTTGAAGGAGGAGGCCCATCGCCGTGGACTGCTAGGAGTTGGTGAAGTGTTTTCTGTTATGCAACCGCACGCTCATGCACACAGAGAACAGTACGGTGTGAACACACTCATTCCTTTTAGCCTTTTACCTTCTTCCTCGTGTCGGCCCACTCAGCATGCATGCAAGAACTGCGTCTCCTCTGATCCTGGTGATCCGCCATGGTTATTGTTGTTGATAATAAAAAAACTCTTGACTCCAGCAGAAAGCCTTGGGCAACCACTGCTTTAAATAAAGACCCACAAATCTATATATTAATGTATGTCATTTAATTATTCAGACATTTTTATTTTATGATTTGGAGTTATTGTACTTTGCAGTTTTAGTTGTAAATTGTCTTCTCAAACACAATTTAACTTAAAAAACAAACAAGCAAAAACAAACCATCTTTCCTCTAACTCAATGAGCTCCTCTAATCGAATCATTAGTGAGCGACGACGCCACTCAGATAAATATGAGATGATTCTTCATTGCTGCTTACTTTCTACAGGTCATGCTGCGCAACCGCCTGCGGCCCTGCAGGTATCACCTAATACATAACCAAACAGCGCGGCCTTTAGACTCCAATTAAAAAACATTGGAAGAAGCACAATAGAGTCGCTCCGGCAGCCTCTGCCAGGCAGCTGTGTTTACCCAACGATTCCTGTAAAAGCTCGGAGGGCGCAGACGACTCGCTCCGACAAGGAAGCTGATTCAATCGAGCGCTTCAATCTAATCCCGACTGTGATTAATCCCGACTGTGATTAATCCCGACTGTGGAGCCGCATTAACAACTATAGGATAGATAGCCTTCATATGAGTTGAAGCTTGTAAACGGATCACATCTGAAGCAGCAAGAAATTACTTGAGTGACACAAAGATATTTACATGCAATAAGACAATAGCCTCTTTGTACAAGTCACACTGTTTTATGTGTGTTTATCTACACAATGTACACAAACCTGATCGTCACTCACAAGCGACAGGTTTGAATTTGACTGTGGTGTATTTTCGTTTTTGAGCGAATGGAGAGTCATGTCTTTATTGGTGTTTACTGCATTTTGCCGTTATCTTTAATTTTATGGCACATTATACGAGTTACATCGTGCTCTTTGAAGAGTAGGTTGTTCTGATAAGTCATCAAGACAAAGAACTTGCAGCTTGGAGAATTATTTGGGTTCCGAGGCCTAAAGTGTTTTAATCTGTAAACATTTTATTGTCCTGTTATATATATTGTGTTTCCTTAAAGGGGTCATATCATACACCTTTTCAACACTCGCATGAGTCTCATTGGTCCAAAAATGTTGTATTAAAAGTTTAATGTCCCAAATTCAACTTTCCCTTGATTTCCCTTGATTGTGATTGGCTAAACCCCCGATGACACTATATAGGGTTTGATTTCTGATTGGCTGGTTGGAGCAACACTTTTTAAAACCTGGAACAAGCCAGGGAGAGAGAGAGGACACACTTTCTTCACTTCTGGGGCGTCGTTCCAGGTATGGGGACGATTATTACAGCTGGAAAAACCATTAAAAACATGAATTATGCATTACGTGACCCCTTTAAGTTCCAGTTGCTGTTCACTGCCACGGCTCCTTGTGTTTATTGTCCTCTAAATGCCTTTATAAGGTTTAATTGGCTCCTTACGGCGTCTCTGTGCTGCATTATTTACCCGTTAACTGAGCAGTACGTCACTACGCGACCCACACGATCATGAGTTGGTGGAGGACGTGTGACAGAACTGCATCACATGCTCCTATCTGCTTGAGTTTCCTTTAAATCGATTCCCCTCGTCACACTTTACGGCTTCCTTTTGTCCACGGTGAGCGAGGAAGATGCCGAAAAGCCTGTTCTTCTCTCTCTCTCTGTGGGTTGTAGCACGTGTGGAGCGAGAGCGAGGACTGCCTTCCCTTCCTGCAGCTGGCACAGGACTACATCTCGTCCTGTGGGAAGAAGACTCTGCTGGAGGTGCTGGAGAAGGTCTTCACGTCCTTCAGGCCTGTAAGCAAAACAAAGAGTCCGGGTTCGGTTTTAGAAAAGAACGTCTCATCCATCCAGAGCACGGTGACCTCGGGAGTCTATTCCAGCCATGACACATTCTGCTCCGTCTGCTGTGGACAACAATGTCACGTAGAACAGAAACACGGGCGTCCTTTTCTCATCAGGTAGCCAATAATAGTCCCTATGGGCAGGATACGGATTAACATTCAGGACCTTTACTTTGATGAGATCAGCCACACAGTTATTTGGAAAAAAAAACCCCAAACAAACAAAAAAAAGATGTAAAAATAAAGAATTCTATGTTGGGTGTTAAAACGCTATTCTAACATCAGGCTAACTTGTTTTCTTATCTGCAGTTTCTGCTGCTCAGTCCTGTATGTTTGTCCATTTATTCAATCTGTTCTGACGCAGGTATTGACTCACCGGTTTGCTTACTACTTTGTTGCTTTTCTCACTGGTCATTGACGTGGAGAAGAGGAGGAGGGCGCAGCGCTGATTCCTCTCCAGAAACACTTTGTTTCATGTGCCTCTCATGGCGACTTAACCCCGTCACCTTGTTGCACTCAAGTACAGCATAAATCATGTCAGTGTAACACTGTGGCCTTTTTTTAATATCGTCTCCACGAGTAACTATTATGTTGCTAAAGCAACAACGCAACAAAGCAAGGACTCTGACTTTGTCCTAATCGTGCCACTGGGACTTGTTTAACTCTATCGAGACAGTGTCTAACCCTTTCATTTAATTTCCTTCATTTGCTTATTTGGATGGGGCAGTGCACATTAATGAACAAGCCATCACTTTACGAGATTACCGTAAATTACCGGATTTAGGCTAATTCCCCTCTGATGTCCCACATAAAAACATAAAAGGGTATAAACATATAAAAACATGTAAAAACAAAAGACAAAGAAAGAAAAAATACCATAAAGTGCAAATATTAATGTGTTACTCAGTCGTCTGCCATCGGTAAATAGGTGTTGGCTTTTTAAACATAGATTTTAAAGTGCGTGAATGTCCTAAGGATCACAAGTTTCTTTGTCAATCAGCCATATCTTGTTTAACTCTTTCGAGACAGAGTCGACCCTTTATGCTTCTGCTTGAAAATTACAGACGCAACATCTGTATAAAGTGTCACAAGTCCAAAAATAAGGCAAGTGGAATTAAGGCTAGCAGTATTATATTTTGCAGTAATTAATCAAACTGGAGTTGGAAAATATTAAGAGGGCTTAATTCATATGCAACGTCACTATATGTTTACACAATTACTGCCTCATGTTTGTTCAAATGAAATAATTCAATGTTATTACAAGTTATTATACCACATATTGTGTATTTAATGTCTCTAACGGCACATATTCTGTGTGTGTGTGTGTGTGTGTGTCCCCTCTTTGATTTCAGCTGCTGGGTCTACCAGACATAGAGGACGACAGTTTTGAGCATTACCACGCTGACATGGAGGGGGAACCGGGGCCCGACCACCAGCAGATGGGGGTCAGCCAACAGTGATAGTCCCAGAAAGAGAGGCCTGAAGTGGGGCAGAGGTGCTTCTTAAAGCTCTGGGCTTCCACACAAATAATTAGCCCGATCACTTAACAAAACACACTCATACATACAAGTTGACTTGCTTAAGAAAAAGAAAAAAGAAAAAAAAGAAAAGAAAAAAAAAAAGAAAAGAAAGAAAGATAAAACGCACCACCATGTTCTTGAATGTCTTAGTGGCTTCGCTTCCCAAAGGGTGCACTTTGTTGACTCCCCCGTTCTCTCCGATTAACACACACACACACACACACACAGACACACACACACGCACACACACACACACACACACACACACACACACACACACACACACACACACACACACACACACACACACACGCCGCACAGAGTTTTGGGGGCGACGTGCGCAGTGGCGCAAGAGCTGTAATCATTCACCGTCTGGTTAGTTAAAGTTCCACAGCACAGCGATATTGTTCCACGGGCCTCCGCCGTGCTTTGTTATGCAGACGTGCAGTCACAGCTTTTCCCCCCGCGGAGACGAATCGTGGCAGACAGCCTACTTTTCGCCGCTCGTCTGTTGACGCAGAGGATGCGCGGCAGCGAAATGAACGGTGGAGGGGTGACAACCGACGGTTTGTGGCCCCGTGAGGCAACGGCGGGAGTGATGCAAGGGGGCGAGGGAGGAGAAGTCATGTAGGAGTAATGTTTCACTTCTTGAAAGGGGGGAAAACAAAAAAAAAAAAAAAGAGGAGGGGAGGGGGTGAGAACGGAGTTTGTGTTTCTTCCCAGCCTGTTTTAAACACTAACAGCAGTCCAAAGCATCTTACATAACGTGGAAATCGAAGTGTGCAGCTTTAAAGTAGCATGGATCTCTCTTTGATTTCATGAGGTGCGTTTTGCAGTGCATCAACGAAGAGTTACGAAAACAAACAAACAAACAAGAAACAAATCCCCTCACCAGGGTGTTTTAATCAGTGTTACTATCATGTGACCATCACAACAAAAGGCCCATGCTGCAGCTTAAGCCCTTCTCTTGGTTTGGGTGTCTCATCGTCACATGACACCCGAATTCTTGCCTCCTGTAGTCTTCCTGGATGTTGTTGGTTCACAGTTTGCCCTCCTCTCTTCAGCACAATCTGAGGACCCCCGCTCAAAGCTTGCAAGATTACCCCCCCGCCCCCCCGACGTGCGTTGGTTTGACTTCCATCTATCGGTTTCTTCCGAATTGACATCCAATAAGGACACGCCCTGAGAGATATCACATGGGAGCAGAATATATTAGTTGTGAAGCGACTCCCTCTGTCTGCCCCGATATTTTGAATCTCGGTGTGTTGTCACATCTCGTGCACTGCAATGCTTTTCAGACCCCCCCCCCCCCCCAACCCACTAGAGCCACATGCACATCCAACCCCCCCCACCCCCCCAACAAAAGAATCTTTAGCCCATTTACTTTGGCTTGTAAATGTTCTGTCTTTTTATTGCCTGTTTGAATGTTTCCCATGCGGTGTATCTTCTGTTCGTCCTCCTGATTGTGTGTGAACTTGGTCAATAAACCGTGTGAACAGAACGAACACTTCTTCTTTCTCCTTCTTTCTCCTCCTTTCTCTTTCTTTCTCCTCCTTTCTTTCTTTCTCCTCCTTTCTCTTTCTTTCTCCTCCTTTCTCCTTCCACAAGAGCAACAGGTTGACATGCAGGGCTTTTCATATCACGGTGGACTGCTGACCCGCTGCTGTGCCAACAGCACCGCGGGGTGACGTCACGCGCCACCTGACGCGCCCTCTCGAGACGCGTCAAGCTCGAGGCCCGTCACACGCACAGGAAGTGACGTCACGTACAGAATAAAAGACTCCAGCACATGTTTTGTTTTTCAGGATTACTGACAATAGTGGTGGCGGTGGCCCAGCGGCGAGAAAAACTGATTCTGGATCAGATGTTTGCAGGTTTGAATACCGAAGGTCACCACTGTGGATCAAGCATGACCTTTGACCCCCATCAGCTCCCCAGGTCGCCCCAATCTGGCTGCATCCTAGAAAAAGGGTACGTAAATGCGGAAAACAGGGATTTTCCCAAGGGGATTAATAAAGTATGGTTCGTTAACTCGTTCTGAATATGACTTTTTCTGCATATTTCAGAAGTTGTACGTGCACGTATAATTAAATATGGTGTCAAAGTACCAAAACACAATAGTTTTATATGTAGTGGGAAGTGTCATCATTTTGACAGTGTTTATAAATCCTGCACAAGCTACCTCAATGTCCAGCACACGTAAAATTACTTATTGAGTTCTAAATCACGAGTCACAATAAGGTATTTGTTTATAAAGCCGGCAGCAAATTGCTGCTTTTGAATACTCACTGTGTGACATTTTATCTTGACAATACCATAAAATAATTATGGTTTTTGATGAGTGTTACAGTTTAAAACTGATTTCAATTTATGTTTTTGACCTGAACTTGCATTTCTTTAATGCAAATTTCCAAAAGTGTAAAAACTTTGTTAAATCCCTTTGACTATTTTCTTTTCAGTACCTGTCGACTGTGTGAAAAGCACCCTGAAGTGACTTGTGGAGATTTTTTCCAATGTTTGCTTCATTTGCTTTATAACAGACATTTGTCCTTGTAATGAAATAAATAAATACAAGTAGTATTTGTTGGTCAACTAATGTCTAGTTTGGAGGATTTAAAATACCTTTTCATTAGGAAACATTACATTCTTAACTGGGGAACTTTACAACATTTAAACTGTTATAAACTATAGGAGAATAATAATTGAGTGAGTTATAATCGTGTAACGGACAAAGCTTTTCGGTATGACGTTACGCCCACAGTCTGATCATGTGTAGTAGACAAATGCGCAATAACAGGCAAACGACACGTTTGAGCACCTTTACTCTGAAACAGGATCGACTTCATTGTGGTGGACTTTGGGCAGTTTGACAGACGTACCCCGCCGGGGGAGGAGGGCTCAGCTCCTTCTATTTTTCTTTCCAGACGGCTGCAGATGAGCACAAAAACAAACTTGCGCCAGACGAGCTTTGAGTCAACACTTTGCGCTTATGTCCTTTGTCTCGAACGGAGCAACCGAAGACGTACAGTTGAGGAGATTTCCTCTTCTCCATTTTCCTATTGTTTAGAAAAATAGGGAAGGGCTCTGCCAAGAAAGAAAGAAAGAAAGAAAGACTGAAAGGGGGAAAAAAGAGCGTTTGGAAATTGAAGTTACGCGTCAGCGAGTGCGCACTTTACGCACGATGAAAGTTTGAGATGCGGAATCACGCCCGCTGGGTTTCGGTGTTTGGTTTTATTTCCTTTGTTGGTGTCAGCTCCTCGGGACTCGCCGTGATCATGTGTCTCGACTAAAAAAACTTTAAAGCACACTCAGTACCGGAGGAGGAAAACGGCCTGAGACGGCATGGGGGCCAAACAGAGCAGCCCGGCGTTCGATGGCAGGACTCGGGCTTATTCCAGCTCCGATCTCCCGTCCGGTAACTCCGCGGGTGGGGAGAGGATCGCGGGGTTTCGGTACACCAATGGGCCCGACGGGCCCCGGATCCGGTACACTGGCGGAGGGCCAACCAGCTCCGGGCTCAGCATACCGGCCGGCGGCGTGTCGGGCTCACGCGGACTCAATCAGAGCCTCGACGGCACAGATGGCGGAGAGGAGGTCGAGCTGCCCCCCGAGGGCCACAGACTGCTCATAGGGTCTTTACCTGCCCACCTGTCGCCGCGCCTGCTCGGCGGTAAGACTGCGCACACATGGCTGCATGCAAATTAATTAGAACTGACGCCAAGGCTCTCGTCCGGTGTCATGTTGATTTCTTTGTTGTCACGTGCTCGTGTCCAATCTATCCTTTTGTTGCTTCGTGTAGATGCGCTATGATTATGACACAGTTCAGAGTTGCTTAGTATTTTTCCATCTGATATGTGATACCTGCTTATGGTTGTCTGATGACTGAGCCCTTTGTTTTGCACTTCTGAACTTTTACTGTAGCCACAGGTGGCTCTGCTGCAACGTTCTGTTTTTTTTTCTCTCTTCCTCCTGGGGACTACTTCTTCTTTTGCTTCTTCTCTGTTTTGCAAAGCGGGCCTGTTTTTCAGCATGGTGGTGGGGGAAGAGTGCATAATGTAGGTCAGCAGATAAGAGCTTCCTGCTGGTTACACATTGCTTGACACACGCGCACAACAACACACAAAACACACACACCAACTTCCCATATCCGCGAATCGAGCAGTTTCTAAACTGGTGGGTGGTTTCCAGACCAAAACAAAAACAAAAGAGGAGTCACAAACGTCTTTGGGCCAAATTAAAGCAGAGTTTTGCTTGGCACACTGGTTAAAAGGTAAGAAAAAAAACCCAAAACAATCTGTACTTTAACATTTTCCTTTATTTTCAACCCCTCAAACTGACACATGCTCCATATTTCCCATAACTCTGAACTGTAGCTCCACCCTCAATTACTGGCATGGGTAAATTCCCCCCAATCAGGAAGTCTAATGATTAAAAATGTGATCGATAACCTTTGCTCATGTCACATCTGACTGTGAGTCAGCAGGCCTCAGACTTATCCCGCTCACCAACACATGACACAGACATGAGGCTCCCCGCAGACACGGCGATAATTACAGTCTAATTACTGCCTGCCTGATGCATTTGTTGTCTTTTCTGCACGACTGAGGTGTTGCAACGTCAAATGTGAGACGAGCTTATCTCAGGTCCGGCAGCTCTTAATCACCGCGCTGCTGAGACAATACAGCGCGTCGGGAGAGATTGTGTTTGTGGGTCAAATCATTGATTAATGCTTTGATTTATTGACACAGGGCAGTGGATATTCGCTCCGTCTGCGTCTGGGGGCAGATTGCTACAGCAGGCTTAGCGTCACACCGGACCGCCAAAGTCTCACGTCCTCTTTCGTGTACATATCAGTGAAAAGGTTAAGAAACAGACGTTGTGACATCCTCTCACGGCTTTTTGTCTTTGTGCTCTTCCTCGCAGGCTTCCACTGCCCGGTGTGCTCCAAGTTTATGGCGGCGGAAGAAATCGAGAAGCACCTGCTCACGTGTTTCAGCAAAACGCGCCTCACCTACAACAGTGAGTGCACGGTCATGTCAAAAAGCAAGAGGGGACGGAGGATAGTGGAGATCACGACGGAGGGGCTCGTCACAGAGAGACATCAAATTATTCTTTTAATGGATTTTAGTGTCGCCGATTCATTTTAATCACTATAAACATGCGACAGACTGCATTATTATCAATTCTGATGATCATCTTATGACTGTTAAGGACCCCTATGAGTCCTTTTGTGTTCAGCTATCTCTTGATGTGAATCAAATAATAGTATATAAAAAAAAAAAAGTCTTATTTCAATATTCTTCACATCTTTTTTTTTCTCTCCTGTGAAACGGTGTCAAATTCCAGATGACTCATCCTGAGCTTGGCGTTCACTCGCTCAGCATTCAATGGAAATGCATATGCAGCTCATTGTGTGTCTCCTCCTGTTTCGGGTATCAGCTCAGACTGACTGAGGTTTGTGAGGCGAATGCCGAGCAGTTATAGCGACAATCAACATCAACAACGGCTCCACGACATCGATCCACGAGCCAATCTGTTTGGTACTCGCAACGCCGCCGTCTGCAGAATCATTTCAGTGGCCGAACTTGTTTGTTTGCTTTTAGCTTCACAAGAACATTTGGTGCACGGAACACGAGTAGTTTCCAGCATCTGTATATTCAGTGGATAACGGCACACTGTGCACCCCAGAAAGAGCGTGGGCTCTACTACTTCATAATGATGAGACTGATAAGAACTGCCAGCAGTAAATCAATGGCCGGGGCACTTCTCTGAGCGGGTTCCTCAGGAGGTCTTTACCAGCCGCTACACTAGAAACCACTCACATCTTACGCCACTGGATTATTTCCAATGCTTTTGTGGGATTACAGCTGCTAGTTTATGTTATATATGATTTTTTTTTTTTAAAAGAAGAAAAAATATAGTCCTGATGCAAGAGGTGTGTTTCCCTGCATGAACATGTCAAAGCGAATGCAACTATGCAATGCTTGTGCAGATCTCACCAGCCACACATTATGTGTGAGCACACACACCCACACACACACACACACGCACTGTGTATACAGAGGCGAAAAGACAAACACACCGTTGTGGGAATAAGTATAAACATACAGCTGTCTCTTCACACGTCGTGCTCACAGACTTCCTCGAGTTCACGTTGTTGCATGCGATCCCCAGTGGGATCGGTTACTCATCTTTAGGGGTTGCTGCATGTGCAGATACACACACACACACACACACACACACACACACACACACACACACACACACACACACACACACACACACACACACACACACAGACACACACACACACACACACACACACACACACACACACACACACACACACACAGAGCAGTATGCATGCAACTGATAATTATACACACACGGCTCATGCACTGGCACCGTGCGCTCCCTTGACTTATCATTAGTATGCACATGTTTGAAATCCACACAACCTTCACCCAATTCATGCAAATGTTTTCCAGGTACAGTTGAATCAGTCGATCTTTTCTAGCAGTTGCGGACAGTAACAGACCAAAAAAAACACAAGCTCCTCTTCTGCCTCACGTATTGACACTGGGACCTGTCGTCGCTCATTATTTAAGTAGTGCAAGAATCATTAGCCCAACCTGATCTGTGGTTAATCTCATTTGAGACTCACTTTCCTTGATGCAAATAAACCACATTGTCACATTTCCTAAAAAGGAGAGTGAAAAATCCCACCCAGCAGGTGTTCTGCAGTCGAAGGGCAAGTCGATGGCATGCGCTGGATTTGTCGACCAGGAGATGTGGTGCGTGAGGAAGCGTTTTTGCTCATGCCGTCCTCGTTCTCTTTGTCTTTCTCAGAGGACATCTTGTCCAGAGACTCCGGGGAGTGTGCCATCTGTTTAGATGAGCTGGAGCAGGGAGACACCATCGCCAGGCTGCCTTGCCTTTGTATCTACCACAAAGGGTAACTGACACACACACCCGCTGCACACACTATCCATATATCTTTAAATCCACCCGGCTGAACGTGGGTGAAGGCAGGTTACACCCGGGACGGGTCGCCGGTCCATCACACACTCTGGGCTATTTAGAGACACCAGTTCACAGGCGGAACATGGAAACTCTGCAAGAGGGGTTAGTGCTACGATTTACTAAATATAACTTCAAAGATTTATTCAAGCTCGAACTATTTCAGACTTAAGTAAAGTTATGAAAAAGGATGGAGAGTTGTGGGAAGTTTGGAAGAACACATGAAGAAACCACGAGGGTTTTTCCCAGCATTTCCCATCTGAGCTGAAGGACAACAGCAACTATGACCGCTTTATGCATTCACCTAGAAAAACCCTTCCAACCAGCAATAAACTAAACTTTCACAACCTTTTATTAGAAACTATACGGGTCTATAAACCTGAACAGCATGAGCTTTATTTAAAGCAAATATACATATAAACACTTTTCAGTGTCATGAAAAGCCACATTTGTCGTTATATAACATCCAGTAACCATAAGATCAGTTACACTTATCGCTTTATACTCAAGCTTGTATCGTAATGATTACTTATCTTCATTACTTTAACACTATTCAGCTCTCAAGTCTGTGTTTTGACCATCATTATTCGGTTTAAACCCATCTTATTCCGTTTTTGATCATGATTTCTTGTCTACAACGAAATGCATCATGGGAAATAAGTTAAAAAGTGTTGATTATTTGACAGTTCTCTGGAATATCACAGCGACCTTTTAAGGATCACAGGATTAAAAACATTGTATTTGCTGTTGTCTCCTGTTGAGCGGGAGCTGAGAGGATGAATGCTTATGATTTAGAACTGTCTATAAATAAGGGTTTTTATGGTTCATTTTCACTTTCTCTCAGCTCAGCAGGGTGTCATTGCGAAAACAAAATGTTGATAAGTGGAACTAAACAATAAACATCATGGCACGTTTGTGTAGTTTAAGCACCAAAACTTAAGTGTCTTTGTAAATAAAAAACAAAAACCTCCTGTTTTGTTATCAAATCTTTAACGCCTCACTTCTCCTTATCTGTTCCAGGTGCATAGACGAGTGGTTCGAGGTGAATCGATCGTGTCCGGAGCATCCGGCCGACTAGCGGCTGCGAGTTGGAGCCTGCAGTTCCTCGCTGTGGTCGTCTGCACGCTGTGACCTCCCCCTCAACGCGTCAACGCTCCTCAGGGATTGTCAGACATTTACAGTGTGCAAAATCTCTCCTATTGCCTCATGGACGTCGGATGCGCGTCTCTCGATGTTTTTTTTTGGGGCGTTCAAAGAACCACTGGTGGAGTCAAATCTGTCTCCGGGGGAAAAAAAACAAAAACAAAAACCTGTGAATGATCCTCGTGCCGCCTGCTGGCCCTGAAGCGGGTTTGTGAACCTGAAATCTGGACTGAACTCTTTGTGCTCAACTGGGCGTGGTTTCTTTACTGGCAAGGCCAACGTGGTGGAAGAGCCCGACGGATTGTTCCCAGATAAGAAGGCTGATGTTGTGCAATATGAAAAACAGCCATAAAGAATTATTTAAAAAAAAAGAAAATGCCTTTATCAGCTTTAAGGGGTGATTGCAGTGTAGAGGATCGAGATCTTAATTTTATTGCAAAGTTGGCTATCAATATTGTTTGTCAAGCAATCGTGTCCAAGACAAATTGGTCTAAATAGTTCGCCTTTGGTAATCACTCGGCCTGTTCGAACCACAGTAAATGTGATTGTGTAGTCTAGTGGTGGAATTAAAGCTAGGTTAAGACATATCTTATGATGATTCGTGTTCTCTCTAAAGAGTGCCATAATACGCTGCTATGTCATAGACTGGAAATATTTTCTTTAACCTTTGAACCTTTTTTTTTTGCTCATTGTTCTATTTGTACTGTAATGAATTGCACAACAATAAATGTTTTGTCTTTGTGTCTTTTTGCTGCCCAAGAACTATTTTATGCGCACGTCATAACAATTCCATCAATTAATTAATGAACAGGAGAATTACGAGACATAAAGAAAAGTTCTTTTGCAGATTAACAGGAAACTGATCGAGATCCTGAATTAGTATGTTTATTAATAGAAAATATATTTTAAGAGAAATACTGTGTTCATATCAATTGAATTTGAATCATTTTAGATGTTGAATTTCAAAATTATATTACTTCGACTGCGTCCCAAAAGAAGGCAGATTTTTGAAGCTGGGAGACGTGTAGATACATAATGTCTGATGAAAGCAGACATGCCGGGACAAGGAGAGTCGTGTTCTTTCTGTTTGTTGCAAAGCGAGCAGTTTCTCGGTATGCAAACTTTCCTTTGATGTGTTTTACATTTATTTTAACGGTACTAGAACGCTATTAGTTAAATCATATGCAACGTGCAAAACTGGCAATTTGCCTGCAGTTTTAGAAGACTAACTTCCACTCAATTGTTGTAATTTCCTGTGTAGAGTTGAGGAACGCGATAAAGATTCAGTTTTACAAAGTACAGTGGCTTAAAATATGTCAATTGACTGGTTGTATGCCTATATAAAAATTATGTTTCAAAATCTGCCAGCGACTTCACGCTGAACAACTACACAAAGCAATGCAGATTATGTGACTTCCTGTAACAGAGAAGCTTTACTTTTTTATATTAGTAACTGTGTGCTTGTGCGCTACCTTTATTTGTTTGTAATGTTTCATATAAATGAATTGCAAAAATAAGAATACAAGATCACGTGACTTCCAGTGTCGAGAGAGAGAAATGGCGACGCTCCTTATTCACATATCGATACACAGATATAATTTATTATAAACTATACATGAAAAAACTATAAAACATATTATGTCTTTGGATCGGTACCTCTCAAAACCAAATTGCCCATGTTTTTATATATATTTACCAAATGTCTAATGAATTAACCTGTGAAAGCAGTAATACCGTAGAATTGTTATATTTACACTCATTTACATCATATTTTGAGGAAGCTGAGCCGTTAATTAAGAAGAAAAACAAAACTTTTACTGTCAATTCTCAAAAACAACTCATTAAACCGGATATGAAGAAATGCGTAATGACGTAGGCACGTCGGTTGATGACGCCACACGAACAGGAACGTGTCGTGTGCGTTGAAGCTAACAACAGTAGCAGCTCCCTGGAGCTCATTCTTTATATCTACCTCTCAGAGCTCGTTTTCCAGATTTCAATCATAGATTCTCTGCGCCTTGTAGTAAGTATTTGTGCAATTTATTGAAATGAAGTAGACGTGTTGTTTACTTTGCTCACGTTCCAGGCTTTTCTGTGGCTAACATGAGCTAACGTTAGCAGCCTGTTCGTAATGCATGCGTGCGGGGTTTTTACTCTCTAAACACTTGTTTTCACTTTTAGACTACCAATCTGCAAGATGTCGTACATGCTCCCACATCTCCACAACGGCTGGCAGGTCGACCAGGCCATCCTGTCCGAAGAGGACCGAGTGCTGGTGATCCGCTTCGGACACGACTGGGACCCGACGTGCATGAAGATGGATGAAGTTCTTTACAGCATCGCAGAAAAGGTTTGTCATCTGTCTGTACAAGCGTCTGAAGCCTCATTCAATTTCACGGATATCAAGTGAATTAGATCTGTCAGGTCATTTATTAGCTTGTCTTAGGTTGTAAGGCAGCATCACACATGTGCAGTTGAAGCAACAGGGATGTTTGTATAGTTTGGTTCAGAAACAACCATAAACAACTAATTGGACCGATTATCAATCATCTTGCATAAAGATATTTTACACATGCTGCAGCAGGATGTAAAAGAAAAGGGTGACTGTTTTTCTATTGCTGAATAAGTAGAAGTGATCTTTCAAGTTGGATATTAAATTACTAGAGATCATCTCCAATCTCATTGATCTACTCGATTAATCTTGATTGTTTTCATATACTAACCTTTATGTATGTCTTTGTGTTGTAGATATATGGATAAATATTCAACTTTCCCTTTTATTGATATGATTTTTACCACCTTTTATTGACACAGTTTATCAAACTGTTTCATTTATTGACCTTCCTATTCATTTGTATTGCAGTGGACGGTTTGCTTTTTGTTGCGTCAATCATTTCTGAGTTCTAGTTTATTGTCTGAACGAGGCTTTGTAAATAAAGATGGATCGTATGTGCAGTGGCCTCTTTTGCTGGAGGACCATTTCCTTGAATGAAACACATTAAACCCCAACTGACTGTTTTGCCGGATGTCTTCACTTCACTGAAAGGTTCGGGCTTTAGAAAACATGCGAGGCTCCTTATCCTGAATGCAGATTGTAAAGCGAATGGAAAGATCCATTACACTTCCATTCACTGCTATTGGAGGTTTATCGTTAGATTTTTCCATCACAGTTTATAACCCAGCACTTTGCTCCCAGTCATTTCTATCATATTAAAACACCTCATTTCTCTCCTGCCAGGTGAAGAACTTTGCTGTCATTTACCTGGTGGACATCACAGAAGTGCCTGATTTCAACAAGATGTACGAGTTGTACGACCCCTGTACTGTCATGTTCTTCTTCAGGTGAGCCTCCCAAGTATTCAGCCTGCTCATTATAGATGTAAAAACTGCAAAAATGAATGATTTTCTGAATGGGATTAAAGCTGAGTTCACACTTATTGCAGGATTGAGTGATCTGAACACGGGGAAGGAAAAAAAAAAGTAGTCTTGGATGTAAACAAGTGGCAGTTTGTATGATTGTGCAACAGATCACAAATCACTGACGAAACGTTTAAATAGAGCGGCTGACATCTGAAGAAACTGCAGGAAAATGCTTGTTTCAACGCAGTATTCTTGAGTCAATAAATCATATTGTGTGTATTTGTGAACGATAGTTTTCCGTCTGCGGACTCATTAATTCCAATCGTAAACATTCAGTGGAGTGGAGTGTTTCTACGTGAACGTATTTGTCGATGTCTTTGCAGGAACAAACACATCATGATCGATCTGGGTACCGGAAACAACAACAAGATCAACTGGACGATGGAGGATAAACAGGAGATGATAGACATTGTTGAAACGGTGTACCGGGGAGCGAGGAAAGGAAGAGGTCTGGTGGTGTCTCCAAAGGACTATTCTACAAAATACAGATATTGATACAGGTTTTTTTTTTTTTTTTACTCCACCCCATTTGACACTTTGTGACACAACAGAGGCGATGGAGTGGAATACGTTTTTCAGCACTTTTGTGTTGCTTATGAAAGAAGTGTTGTTGTGATTGTGTTACACTCGACCATTGGTGTGTGTAGATTTCACTTTTACTTGATTTCCCCCCCCCCCAACATGTTTTTTTTTTAACATAGATTCATATTTAAATGGTGTATTAAACATGCATTTTTACAAACTGGTGCTTCTGACTCTTGTCTGCAAGATTGAGTAGAAACAAACACCTTCCTGATTCCAGAAGCCAACGTGCAGAGCTGGGCCGTCTTGGCTGACTGCCTCTATTGTGACTGGAAATGTGCTTATTCAACACTTTCTCGTGAGCACAATAATCCACTAGTAGGCTTCAACCCACAAAGTTTACAAACACAATAGCGTCTCACAGGCCATATGCATATCCAGTGTATCTCTCACAGGGGCCTTTCGGCTGTGACCTCATACAGGGGTTCATCTGCATGTCGCCCTCCATCACATCCATGAATCTCCTCTCTCTGAAATCATCTCCAGCACCCTGTGTCCAGTGTATTCTCTAATAATGCTGCGATCAACTGTTGAATGATCTTCCTTCAACTTCGATAATGCCATTATCAGAGGGTGCACTTTCCCAAAGTGTCCTCTAGATGGAGGCAGAGATGCTCCAGCGCACTAAACCCAGCTTCAGGCAAAGTGAGCAGATTTGGTTTCTTCAGCATTTTTCCCCCCGTTTCTTCCAACCTCATCGACGTAAATAGATGACAGTCACAGAATAGATGAATAGGAGGTTGTACTTGAATTTAAGTTTAGTGCTGCTTTTATAGAATTTCCAGCATGCTTCACTCATATTTGGGATCTCAGTATTTCAATATGATAATATTCTACAAATGTGGAGATATAAATTAATGGAATTACAGACACTGCTAATCATGTTCAACGCCAAAAATGGAATTGTTGTATTCACTTCAGAAAATGACACTCAGGAGGAGATTCAATTTTAAGCAAGTTTCTTGGACTCATTTGAAACAAGTGTGTAAGACAGTTATTGGTGTACAAATCTGGAATTCCAAAATACAGGATTTAAAAGGTTGTAATAATATTTGTCAATATAAAGAAATGTACATATATAGAAAGCTTCACTATGGATCAAAAAGTTAAAGTGGATCACTGTAATATCATACTGCATAGGTTTTGTTTGTTTGTTACTTTGTTGTGTGTTCTATAATCGCTGTGTGAACAATGAAGGCTTCTGAAAAAATATCTATATTTCTTTATTATTGCGACCGCCCCGTCCTGAGCGAGGCTGGTTAGGAGTCACTCGGGACGAGACCTTCGGGGTCCCAGTGTGTGTGTGTGTGTGTGTGTGTGTGTGTGTGTGTGTGTGTGTGTAGTGGACGGACAGCAGCTGGTCACCAGAAGGACCAGAAAGAGCCGAGACGACGCTACAAAAACACCCTGACCACACTTTGGCTGCTTGACTGTAAAAACCACATGATCTCTTTAAAAAAAAAAAAGGACAATCCACTCTTCAATTCTTGTGGGTTGAGTGCTTTTTGGGATGACCTCATTGCCTGAATGTGTGTCCACTGGCAGGCGGGAGCATATTTACAGTTCAAAATAAACCAATTTCCTCATCTTTCACTGTACGCAGACCATGTTGGGAACTTCTCTACACCCCCTCCAGGCCTCCCATGTCATTTCCACTCACATTAACCTCGAGTCTGCCGTGGCTTTGTCTCTGTCTGGCCCGTCCCCGCAGGGCTCATGTACACCATTATTGTACTACCGTCCTCATATGGAGCACGGGGGCCAAAGGCCGCCTCCATTGGTCCAATTATAATTCGCATTATCATGCATTGTTGTTCCCGATTACTGTTAATCAGCTCAGCCTCCGGGCGGGGGAAGAGGAGCGGGCTGGACGAGCAAGGGTTACTGGGGGAACTCCGGTCTAGACGCACAGCAGGACGCAAAGAGCAGAGTGTGGAGGAACCGCAGGAGTTGTTTTCACTTGCAGGCTATATGAGGGACACCTAAAGCTGCATTAATCCAGGATCTGTTTTCCACTGATAGCGTTAAAGTGGGGCTGCACAAAAGACGGTCACGAGGATCGGCGCGTGTCTTCCACTGGCACCCTTCCATCTTTTTCCTCCTTTTCCCGAACTCCTCTCCTCCTCCTCCTCCTCCTCCTCCTCCTCCTCCTCCTCCTCCTCCACCTCCTGTGGGTCTGTCACCATCCATGTGGATGCCCAGCGTGGGGGGAAGGGGCGAGAGGCGGCTGCCAATTTCTGGGACACCCCAGCCCCGCCCCCCACCCGTGCAGCTTCCCCCTTTGGCACTAATACACACACACACACACACACACACACACACACACACACACACACACACACACTCACACACACACACACACACACACACATAACGAGTTAACTCGCTTCATTTTCACCCAGTAACTGTTTGGTCACGGTTTATTCCTCCATTTAAAAACATTTTTTTAAATATATTTCGCCACCGGCCTCACAGTCAGCCTGGATCATCGCCCTCAGCGTGTTTTACACGTGGAGGTAAAAGTCACAGTGACGTCACACGTGTCATTTTTACGCTTCTTGCCAGGCTACAAATGTTTGTTTTTTGGTTTTTTTTTTTGTTTCATCACCATTTCTTCTGAACTGATGACTCTGGTGAGACAAAATCTATCTATTCATAGAAGGATATAATGGCAATCGTCATTATAGGAGCAGTTGGGGTCAAGGGCAACCCTCCCCAGTTCTGATGGGCCTGCCCCTCGCCCCCCAAGGGAGACGGTACGTCCTCTTTTTCCACGAGGAAACAACAGATGAAGACATTTAAGTGCTGCTCTGCCTCCAGATGCTTCGCCCTGAGCAGCAAACCGTTCCAGGAACCCGTTTAGACGACAGCGTTTAAAGTGAAAGTGCGTCATCTTTGTGTTCAAGTAGGCCCACTGGTGGGTGCTGTTGACTGAATTTGTAATTAAATCAAACATGTGTGCAGAGAACAATGGGCCACCAACGGTGAGCACAAGGACATTCGTATTGACGGACGACGTTGGAGGGACGTATGTGTAGAAGAACTGTTTACCATCTACTGCCGTAGCAGCGTTTCTGCTGGAGAAAGAGATTTCAAGAAGAAAAATGTAATTACGACACTTTTAGGGGAGGGCAGCCATTGGAGGTTTCTTTCTTTGCGTTGTTCTAATTTGGACAATTTTTTGCATCGGTAAACTATTTTAACTGAGACTGTTTTTGATGCGCTTTAGACATTTGGTACATCGTTTCCATTTTTCTTCCTTCAACTTTTTTCTCCTATCGAAGACGGAAACATTTATGGGATTTGAGTAACGCTGCAACATGCCATGACGACTCCAGAGAAGATTGTGTGATAAAAAAAGAAAAAAAGAAAACTTATACAAAGATTTGTAGAAAGCCTGACTAAAATGAGGACGTCGCTGAAAGAGATCTTGTTTGGTTTGGGACACAAGTTGAGCTGAAACCTTCAAATATGTCTTCGCAGTGGCTTCCCAGATGAGTGAGCTGCCAAAGTTTTTGAGAACTTCAAATCGTTGCATCCTGTTTTCATTGACAGGCACAGAACAAAGTGAAATGACGACTATGGTCCGCTGAGTGAAACTGCTGCTCTTACGTTTCACAGTCCCCACCACGTCACCTCTTCTTGTCGCTGTCAGTGAATCTCGGTCGGTGTAAATCTGTGACCTTGTTCTCACACGTCCCTGAACAGTCCCGTCGCTCTCTCGGGTTATATCATAACCTCTTTACGTAAAACGACACACCATCAAAAGTGATCAAAATCCCCCCCCAAACAGTTTTATTTGTCTAATTCCTTCAAGAGAAGTGTCGATTCAGATGCACGACGCGGAGATGGGAGGAGGAGACGGTTCCGTTTTATATTCGGAGACGAGGCACAGCGAGCACGGGCTTATCTCCAAACTCCCTCTCAATCTCCATCCCATTTATTCATCTGATCTATTCTCTTCTACTTCTGAGCTTCACTCAGCTGTGTGGGCTTCAGGGTGTTGGATTGGGGGGGGGATTATTCATTGTAAATTTTCTACAGCCTACAGGTTGCCAAAGATTACCAAGCATGGATGTTTCATACTGATAATATACGGAAAGAGACACATGAACAAACTCCCTGGTCCCTGCTTGCCTCTGTTTATAGATGCTGACACACTTAGCAGCCGTTTGTTATGTTGGTTTAATTCCCTTCTCGCCCCCCCCCCCAGCGTCAGCTTTTCACCCCACTCGGGGACTTGTGACTAAAAGGATTTGCGGCTCTCTTTCCTGCATCATTCCCAAAGGGGTGTCATCCCTCCATCTGCGACAAAACGGGAGGGTCTGTTCCACTCCACCGGCACACAGAGGAGGTGTGTGTTTGTGCAGTGTGTGTGTGTGTGTGTGTGTGAAGGTGCTGACGCGACAGTGTACTGTACAAACACACACAGGTCACATGACCCCTCCGTTCACCCTCCATTCACAAGAACTCGGACCCAATTAGCACCCGGCCAGCTCCTCGCAGGCCCAACAGGCCGTTGGCTGCACGGTGTGACGCTGACCGACGCAGACCTGCTCCAGCTGAATCAACAAAAACAACACACACACACACACACACACATACATACTCACACAACCGCGAGAAGAGGGAAGACTCCGAGGCCTCGTTTACGTGAAAACTTTCTTCACTTTTGGAAGGGGGGGGGGGGGGGGGGGGGGGGTGGGGGGGGGGGGGGGGGGGGGTCGGTTTACACGACACCGGTGTGCGGAGCCACTGCCTCCGTGAAGTTTTGATCCCGGCTCCCCAGGTGGAAACTTTCTTTCACAGTCGTGAATTCCCTCCTGCAGAGACTGCTGGAGGCGACGGAGCGCTGTTACTCGCCGTACGCTCCAACATGGCGGCCCCCACGGTGATATGACTCACATTCCGTATTGTAGTTTCTCGTCCACATCAGTCGTTTAATAGTTGAGACTCACAACCTGATTGCATCCAATTTGTCCCCAGTCCACACTGATGTCAGCTTAACAAGCGACCGTCTGGATGGACGGATCGTACGAACGACTGACATCCCAGAGACCAAGAGATCCAGTCCAGTTATGGAGATGAAATTGAACACTGATTTTCATGTAGCAATTTCAGGGCGCACTTACGGTCCTCAGCAACACCAGCGCCTTCGTCCAAACCGCATGGAGGCTTGGTTTCAAACCAAACAGCGGCCGTGGGGGAGCATGATAAAAGTCTGCGGGCTGTCAGGAGGTGTTTTTCTCTTTCAGTGTGGTTTTTGCTATTCTTGCCACATTCTCCCACCACTTCAATGTTACTTCTTCAGTAGTACTGAGAAATGTCTCTGTGGCTCTGGAGAACTTCTGACATGAGGCCAAAATCGCTGCACTTTATGAGTTGTACATTTCAGAAATGAAAAAAAAAACAACCCCCAAACAAAACACTGTATCATGCTGTTGAAGAGTTTGATGCAGACATTTTACACTTGACATTGAGGGTCAAATGAAAACCCAGTATGAAGCTTTTTTGGTAACTCTTGCATACAGGGTGGTTCTGATTCTGAGAGTCGAGGCAAATGTTCACATTTTATGAATGGCTGATTAAACTGGCACTTAGACCATCTGCATCGGCTGAACTACATGAAGCAATTTCATCAGTGGAGCCCAGTGTTACGATGTTGGAGGTACACACTCAATGCTCCAGCCTTAAGAGGAATCATTTGGGCATCTCAGGGTCTGATTAGGGTAAATCTTGGGGTTTCAATTATTTACTATGCAGAGTCCATTGCGATTGGATTCAGAGTCTAAACTGTGTTATGTCTTCTCTTAATACCTTACATACACAAACCTGAAAAATACATTTTCTGTGAAACTAACTATCTGAACTGCTGGAAAAGCTTCACCTCCGGTCTGGTGCTCTTCCCCCTTTTCTCTCCAGTCATCGTCACCCCCCCCCCCCTGCTCCTTGGTCACTGTTTCTTAATCTCTGCTACTACTTTATATCTTTGTTTCACTTCCTCTACACCCCCCCCCCCCCCCCCCCCCCCCCCCCCTTGAGCCACTGTCTCCCTACCTGCCTGCCTATGCTGGTACAGCCCCCTCCACTCTGCCTCAGTCAATGTATTTTGCCCTTATAAGGAGAGAGCACAGGCAGACTGTACTAACCGCGTGAGCTCGGCGGGGGTGTTGCAGGGGCACGGCGACTGTAGACGGGAGGAGGAAGGAGAATGGATGGAGCTATGGGGTGAGCTGGGGGAGTGGAGGGGGGGGGGGGGGGAGATCCCACACTTCTGTCAATGGCTCCCAAGTAAGATGACAGAAATAGGCACAGGGGAGGAGGAGGAGGACGAGGAGGGAGGAGGAGAGGCAGGTGGATACATCTGGGAGTGGGGATGCTTGCACATCAGGCTGAGGTGAGGCTATTAAAAGACTTCCGGGCGAACACTTCGTGCCAGAAGCCAAAGTTGTCCCACACAGACGATATAGATTCACACAGCTCCGGTTTGGTCAGTGTGGACTCCGCGTATCGCCAGCTCACCGGCTGCCCACATGCTCATCAATACAGAAGTGTAGCATTTCGCTGCTGAGCGTCATGGAGGGAGAGCGTGGGCTTCGGTACGCTGTAGTGCAACGTGACTGATCCGGGCTTCAGATGTTTGCTCCTTTGATGAGAGGAACGAGGCCCTTTGACTACCTGCTCGCACAGTAATACACCCGACACACTCATTCAGTCTCTTCCCGTCCATCAGAACCAGAACGTATCACAACTCAGAAAAAAACAAGACAATGACAATTTCGGGATAAATATTAAGCCCAACTAATATAACTAATGATGCATGATGCACTGCACGGCAACAAGG